>NC_061530.1:2338333-2639166 GCF_022379125.1 Scophthalmus maximus
ACGGGCAATATGACGGGTGCTGAGCAGGCCAAGTACCAGCGTATCCCTACTGATGAGAGTGAGGCTCAAACACTGGCCTCTGCTGATCTGGACGGCATCAAGAGTGAGTATAAATGTCACTTGGCAGATTATTATTATTTGATTAAATGAACTACATTGTTGGTAGGGCATTTGATAAATTGCCTCCATTCAAAATTGACAGCCAATTGCATTATTAGGCCAGTGTTTACTCTTGGGGGATAATTATTGTTATTACGTTGTATTATGTTTTATGACCCACAACTTTACTGTATACTCACTGCTAGCTGCCAAAAATGCAGTAGTGTTTTGGATGTGTTTGGATGAATTTTTAATGTATTTTACAATATTGTTGTGATGTGATGAGACAGCAACACTTATGAAGTCTCGGCTTTCTTGATGCCTGTATTTCTCCAGAAACATCAGTGTGAGTGCGGGGGCCACCTCAAGTCCCTTCTACATTGCAGTCTGCTCCCCACAGCACTGTGGTGTTCCTGGGCCCCCGGCCCAGCATGGTGTTGTGTTCAGGGCTGGGGAGATTTACGTCAGGCAGGTGACCCCTCAGCAGAGAGCAGCAGCTTATCAGAGAGTGTGGCAAACAGGATTGCATAATTAAATTAGCCGTTCCTGCTGTCAGCTGAGGGGCCCTGGACTCAGTCCCGAGCCATCATGGTAGCGAATTGTGAAACCTGGATTTAAGTTCAAAAACTTTAATTATTATTGGAGTAAATCAAGCAGTTAAACTCCATCAGAAGTAGAATACAGAGGCTGTGGTTTGAGCTATTGGCTTGATATTGTCCTGATACAGGTCATTATGAGGCTTGGTGACAAAGAGTCAAGCAGGTTCATCATTAATTATTTTCTGTCTTCTTTTATCTGCTTCCCGCCACCGTAAATCATCCTGGGAAAGTCTGTATCTCTGGCTGCTGCTCAACAATAGGAATTATTTGATCACTGTCCCTCCCCTTTTGTTCGACCTGTGAATTAACACCTTTGCTCACTGATGTATTCTGATAGTTTTAGTCCCTACGGGGTCAGATGCCGGTCAAGAAATTGCAGCTTTTTTCATCTAGTCAAAACTTAAGCGCAAGTCACACAGTCCAGTTTGAGTAGCGAGGGGGTCACGTATTCAGATGGCCCTGCCAGCACTTACCCAACGCCCACCACAAACCCTCCTCCCCTCCTTCAAGAGCTACATGCCAGTCAGGTCCCATTTTACTCCAGAGGCTGCACCATACTTGACTAATACACCAGTGAACACATCATGGAGTAACTTGAGAATGCACCTTCTCAGTGAGAGTTGAAGAGATTGTGCATGTAAAGCGAGAATGAAGAGAGGATAGCAGCTGAAAGGATCATCTGGGTTTCAGATAATGAGTTACATTGATGAAGACCCTCAAAAGCTTCACTGTTTGTTACATAGACTTTCCAAGCTGTGATAAAGGTAAGACAATTGGTATTTATGACGAGATTTTCTCTTACTCTGCGCTTGACTCTAAGCTTTGGATCCTTTTGATATTGTAAAATAATATTTGTATAATCATTTACAGCATACAGACATAATCTTTTTCAGGTTAATGATCAGTGCCACTGGGTTCATTGATGTTTGAAACTATGACACCTGATTGAAAGCATTGGTGCTCACACTGTTGCCTCGTATCTGTGTCACCCAGTGTCTCTCAGCATCTTTTTCGATGTCTGCTGCGCTGCCAACATGAGTAACCCAACTCTCTGCTTTGGGACCATGGAAACAAAAGCAAAGTGGCCTCACCATCTGTGACTTGGTCGGATGAGATTTTAACTCAGGGTGAAAGGTCAACATGTTGCATGCTGCAGAAGAAAACTAACAAAACTATGCAAAATATCTGCAGTATTTAAGCTTTTGTTTGTTAGGGGGTTAAAAGTAATATCTCCTCGAAAACTGTTCTTCAACACATCTCATCCCTTTTTTTCTTCTCTTCTGTGCTCCACCAGGCCATCGTTTTGAAGATGTGCCCGGCATGCGCAGGCACCTGGTCAGAAAGAGCACCAAGGGGCAAGTGGTACACATTGGTAAAGACCACAAAGAGCCGACCACTCGCAGCCGCAAACAGGACCGAACCCCACATGAGGTGAAACTTGTCATTCTCTAGCATTTAAGATATGCATTACTTAATGTAAGCCGATGTTGACAGCATTGTCAAAAAAATCGTACCGTTTTCGTGCACCAGAGGTGAGATCAATTAAACTCTTCTATAAGTGTAACTGTTCAAAATCCAATTTACAATGAAATAAACCGGACAAATTTGAATTTATTTTATTGATCAAACATTAAAAAACATATTAAGTAAGATATTTTTATCTCTAAAAAACAAGATAAAACAAAAAAAAATAAAATAAATTACTTAACATTACTTAAAATATTTGGGGATAAAATTTCGTTGGATAGAATTCATAAAACTGACGAAGCTTGGTAGAAAAATATACTATATTTGAAACTCTCTAATTCATACATTTATCATTTCTTCAAACTGGAAGAAAAATCATGGTTAGTCCTTGGGAATGTTTCCCCTCTTTTCCTCTGTCAAATTTAGTGCAGCCCCCTCCCTTTTCTGGATGGGAAAAGCAGGGAAGGAGACGATTAAAAATTAATGAAGGAGTTCTTTTCTTTCACACATGGAAAGGCAAAAACAGAGAGAGGTAACGGGACACTGAGAGCACCTGAGAGAGGGAGAGCCATGTTTTATTAACACACATACACACTTCGCTCTGAGCCCCCAGCAGCCTGGGTAAGCAGGTACCTGTCTGGTGTGTGTGATGTGGAACAATTACCTATGGTTATATGTGTAAACCTTAGGGTCCCTTCTTTTGTGCCGCTGCCTATTGTGTCAGTGTTTGAATCCTCTCCTGCTCCTCCAGTCGTTACCTGTGATTCTGTTCCGCTCTGCCTCACGGCCAGAAGGCTTCCTGCCGGACATACACTCCATTCAAATGGCTCGGTACCAGAAGGTGAGGCTGGGTGACCGGCCAGAGTCAGGTCTGACTCGTGTGAGCGTGATTTCACAGGCATGCAGCAGGTGTATTATGGAACATAATGGCAAATTAGGGGATTTTCCAGCCTTTTTTGGACTCTCATTTCACACAGGACTGTGACTGACCTGCATGGTGTTCAATTACTAACCTTGTTAACAAACATTTGATGCTGTGAGACCTGTTAGATGTACAGCAGATCTCATCTGCATTTTTCAGTCCTAACTTTTTAAGATGTTATTGGTTTTATGGAAGTTTTTCTAAGTTGAACATCAAGTGGAATAACCTGGAGAATATCTGTTTTATGTTTTGTGAATTTAAATAAATCACTTGGTAAGCCCAGTAAGCATGAGTTCTGTTTTCTGATGTTGACATGCAAAATGCTTCTCTGAAGTAATTTGCGCTAAAGTTTAATTGTATTCACTGGTAAAGGTGATTTCGTGATTATGTGGAATATTAGGCGCCGACTGATGCATTTTGTTTGATATGGATAGAGAATAGATGTTCTCTGCCGTATCTTACCCAGACCTATGTTCCTGCGTGATGTTTCTAGGTGTTTGTGGAGCTGAACGAACTAACAATGGACAAGAACCAGGAGATGCAGTGGAAGGAAACGGCTCGTTGGATCAAGTTTGAGGAAGATGTGGAGGAGGAGACGGACCGCTGGGGGAAACCTCATGTGGCCTCTCTGTCTTTCCGCAGTTTACTGGAGCTAAGAAAGACCATCTCACATGGTAAGAAAGATAAACTGAGATAAGTGTCTACTCTGCACATATAATTGCATAGAGTCCAGTGCTCAGTGTGTGTGTCTGCTTGCAGGGGCAGTGCTGCTGGACCTGGACCAAAAGACCCTGCCTGGCATCGCACACCAGGTGGTGGAACAGATGATCATCTCGGATCAGATCAAAGCTGAAGACCGAGCAAATGTCCTGAGGGCCCTGCTGCTTAAACACAGGTGACCTGATTTTTCTATCAGTCTGCAGCTGAATCGATCAGCTAATTAAGTGATTAGTAAAAAAAAAAATAGAATCTGCATTTATTTTGGTAACTGATTAAGTGGTCAAAAATGTGGTTTAAAAAACGAATCCATTAACCAAAAGATTGAATCGGTAGATTAGTCAATAATAAAAAAAAATAATCTTAAAGGGCCCATATTATGCCCCCTTTTACACGTTACATTGGTTTTCAGGTGTGTGAACTACATGTCTTTGCCATTCCATGTCAAAACACCTCAAGGATCAAGCCACACAGCACCCTCCCCTTTCTGTATAAACAGCCCTGTGAGACTACGGTCGATTCCAGCGCTTTCCTGCTCACTCCTCGCCCCCTCCCTTCGTGTTCCGCAAAGCTCCGCCTCGCTCCTCCTCGCTCCTCCCCGGGTCTGCTGCCATGACAACAGTCGCACGTGACAAGGCACATACACGACGTAGAGACCCGGGAGGCCCAGAACACGTTCTCCATAATTACACACAGAGTACAAGGGGCTGGGCGATAGAACGTTAACGGCGGGAGTCTAGGTAGCCGGCCGGCAGCCGCGACCTCCGCCGCAAGCCGGGAGCCGCGACCGAACGCCGGGAGCCGGCAGCCGCGACCTCCGCCGCAAGCCGACAGCCGCGACCTCCGCCGACAGCCGCGACCTCCGCCGCAAGCCGGGAGCCGCGACCGACCGCCGGCAGCGGCGACCGAACGCCGCAAGTCGGGAGCCGCGACCGAACGCCGCAAGCCGACAGCCGCGACCGAACGCCGCAAGCCGACAGCCGCGACCGCCAGCCGCGACCGCCGGCAGCCGCGACCTCCGCCGCAAGCCGGGAGCCGCGACCGAACGGCGGGAGCCGGGAGCCGCGACCGAACGCCGGGAGCCGCGACCGAACGCCGCAAGCCGGGAGCCGCGACCGGCGACCGAACGCCGCAAGCCGGGAGCCGCGACCGAACGCCGCAAGCCGGGAGCCGCGACCGAACGCCGCAAGCCGGGAGCCGCGACCGACCGCCGGCAACAAGCCGGCAGCCGCGACCGACCGCCAGCAGACGCGATCTGTTTTTCCGCACTTCAAGGGGGGAGGTGCTGCTCAGGTTGGGGCCGTGGTCGCCCCAGTAGCAGAGTCAACTTATGTCACTTGACGCCCGGGCTGTGAATGGCTCGTTTACAGACCGTCTGCACGATCAACCCAAACCACGAATCAACGACTCATTGTTTTCTTTTCATTCTCCTTGGGCTGGCAGACACCCCAGATAACCAAATATACGTGGAGGCAGGCTGAAAGGTGCCTGGAGCATAATATGGCCCCTTTAAGTTTCATTTGAAATTATTGATATAATATAGACAGTGTTATTTCAAAGGCAGACAGGAAATGTGGGAGGTGGGATTACATGCAACTGAAGTGGGTGGATTCAAACCAGGGGGTTGGTTGTTAATGTGGTATGTGTCTTGTGCCCTTGGCCACTATTATGCCCCATTTAATAAGAACAGTGTGCAAACTACCTCATACTACTGATTACTACCAATTAAATGTTAACAGCTGCTGCACACTTCTTGCTACTAGGTGGCTTCATGTCTGGTCACTGCCTCTCTTCCTCCTGCTCACCCTCTCTCTGCCTCTCCCTGCCTCCCCTAGTCACCCAAGCGATGAGAAAGAGCACACTACCCCTTTCCCCAGGAACATCTCTGCAGCCAGCCTTGGCAGTTTGATAACACACCATCACAGTGCCAACCACAGCCATCAGCCAGAGCCGTCGGTCACCGACCCGCTCATGAGCACCGTCCACACTGCAGGGGACACAGACACACGCATTGACATGGAGAAGAATGAGGCACAAGCAAGTCTAGTGCTCAAGTGTTATACAAAAATCTTAATTACAGGTATTTTTCCTTATGATTTCACTTCCTGTGTTACTTGCTTTCAGCAAAAGGAGCCAACCTTGGTGCCCAATATGCATCGGTCCAAGTCAAAACATGAGCTGAAGCTGCTGGAGAAAATTCCTGAAAATGCAGAGGCCACAGTTGTCCTTGTGGGTGAGTGCCTTAAAATCCATTAAACACCAGGTTGGACACCTGCACAACTTACAATCTCTTGCATTCTATCACCTTTCGCTGACTATTATGGCTCACTGTCTTCTAGGAAGTGTGGACTTCCTTGAGCAGCCCACCATGGCATTTGTGCGGCTGCAAGAGGCAGTTGAGCTTGAATCCGTCCTAGAGGTCCCTGTGCCTGTCAGGTTCCTCTTTGTTCTGCTGGGACCCTCCACCACTAGCATGGACTACCACCAGATTGGACGCTCCATCTCCACGCTAATGTCTGACAAGGTGAATGAGAGATACTTTATTTGTGTTTTAAAATGTATAGTTCAAATACAATCACAGTAACTTAGACTATATAGATTGATTGAATTAAATGTGTTTCTTTCAGAAGTAAAATTATTCCTTATTCCTTTATCATTTTAATAGAATTATCTTATATGATGTCAGTATAATTAACAAATGTTACCAGTTTTCAACCAGTTGCCATAACTGGACTCTTTCATTATGTTAGAAATGTCACACAACAAGACAACTAATATATTGCCTTAATTTGTACATTAGATAAATCACACAATACACTTTCCGAACCTTCTTATAAGAGGCAACAATAGTTCAGAAGAGAAATATATAGGAAGTTCATTACTTTCATTTGTGGTTAAATTTCCATCCAGCAATTCCACGAGGCAGCCTATCTGGCAGACGATAGGCAGGACCTGCTGAATGCCATCAACAGCTTCCTAGATTGCAGCATTGTGTTGCCACCATCAGAGATGGGAGGCGATGAGCTGCTACGCTCTGTTGCACGCTTCCAGCGGGAGATGCTGCGCAAGAGGGAGGAGCAGGGAGTCAAACTGTTAGCCAAAGAGCCTAAAAGCCTTGAAGAAAAGGGTAAATATCTCTTCATTGATCTGTGGTCTTATCAAAGGAAATTTTAACTTTTGTTACATGACTGTCTGTCCTTTTTGATGTAATGTATGTTTTGATATAATTAATAATGGTCTTTCCTGTCACCTAGAGGCCCTCCTCACACCTTTGAAAAAGACAGACGACCCTTTAGAGCGCACAGGAAGGCCGTTTGGTGGAATGATACGTGATGTGCGCCGACGTTACCCAAAGTATGTCAGCGACTTTAAGGATGCCCTCAACAGTCAGTGCATGGCTGCTGTGATCTTTATCTACTTTGCTGCCCTCTCTCCAGCCATAACATTCGGAGGCCTGCTGGGTGAGTTGCACAGGGGAAACTAAAGGCCGAGACACACCAAACCAAAGGTCGGCTGTCTGAACTCGTCTGAATGTCGATGAGTGTCCATTTTCCAAGTTGTGGCGGTTTGTTCAACACCATCGAAATTGTTGGCCATCTATAATCATTGATACGTTACATGTTGAATTGGCGTCAGAGTCAGTTGATGAAAGACATCACTCTGATTGGCTGTTCAGATTTAGGGAATCAGAGCATGAGAAGACGAGACAAAGTATGAAAGAAAGCAAACAAGGAAAATCAAGATGGTGTGTACCCTCTTGATCCTCCTAATCTTCGTCAATCTGTCAATCTGGGTTGGCTGTGTGGAACAAAGACGTGGAGGATCAACTGATAAACATGATCCAAGACAGGTTGCCTCTGAACGACTTTACAGAGAAAAATGATTTTTTGGTTTCCCTTTCTGAATTACGTATACAAACCACCGTCGCCTGCTGGAATGGAGTCATTTCCTCTCACACAGGGGCAGAATGTACAAGCTAGTTGGCCATCTTGGCTGTGTGTTCCGGGTACAATTTGTTTGCCTGACGCAGCCAGATGTATGAGACAAGAGCAGACACAGCAGGGGGTCTTAGTCGATGTGAGTAGTTTGACATCATGTTGGTGTTTCCCTACCTGTAAGAGTTGAAACACTATGTAAACTTTTAGTTAAAAGCATATCAGTGAAACTTAAAACCCTGTTTGTGTTTATTATGGTGTTAATAAGTTGTGTGTGTCTGTTGCTAGGTGAGAAGACGGATGGTTTGATTGGTGTATCTGAGCTGATCGTGTCAACAGCTGTGCAGGGTGTGATCTTCTGCTTGCTTGGAGCTCAGCCACTGCTGGTTGTGGGCTTCTCCGGACCCCTGCTAGTTTTTGAGGAAGCCTTTTACAGTGTAAGTTGATAAATAGTAAATCAATTTACAGGCAATGAGGTTCTCTAGGTAACAACAATAATCTGCAGTTAAAAAAATTTGGTTGAGATACTATCACGGTTTTGTGTAAATTTTCTTTAAATATATATATAAAGATATAGATATATATCTATATCTATATAGATATATTTATAGGGGAATATATATTTATATATTTTTGCCTAAACAAGTTAAAAACATGAGTAAATAAGCAACTATCAATACAGTTACATTTTAGGAAAAAAAACATTCATATCTTTACAAACTACAGTAAAAAACATTAGCTTAGCATTAGGACTGGAAACAGTGGGAAAACAACTAGCCTGGCTACTAAAATGGTCAATCTGTAAGTATGTCTCTTTAGTCCAGCTTCTGGCTGTATGTTCCCATTCAGTATACAGATATTACAATTCAATTAGTGTTTTCATCTCACTGCTACTAACTATTCCCCTGAAATCTCAAAAACCTAAATAATGCATAAATAATGTTTAATGGCTCCGTGTTTACAGTTCTGCAAAGCGAATGAGATAGAGTACCTAACTGGTCGTGTCTGGATCGGGTTTTGGCTCATCATCATCGTGATTGTGACAGTGGCATTCGAAGGCAGTTTTCTGGTCCGCTTCATCTCCCGGTTTACCCAAGAGATCTTCTCCTTCCTCATCTCCCTCATCTTCATCTGCGAGACCTTCATAAAGCTCGGCAGGGTACACTTTAGACTTGAAATAACAACTCTTGAATAAAAAACTTTTTGTTGGCACGCTGGGGGATTATGTCACTGATACTAAAATGAACAGACATATCTTTGGAAGATATTCAAAACTTGGGGTCGAAATTAGTATGTTTTTCTAACAAGTACACCTGTAATCATCTGTGATTTATTGGCCTTGAAAGTTATACGGATTTAGAGTTTAACTATTATCTGAGCTTTGGGTTTTGGAAGGTGCACTTAATGGTAGTTTTATGGCAGACTTGAAAGCTGTTTGGCTATGGGCTTCTTTTATTTTCCAGAAAATGTGGTTGTTATACCTTTAAGTGTGATTCATGATAATCACAGTAGATTTACATAAATATAAGTATTCTGTAGTAAAATATGTTCACTGATTTCAACTCTCTGTGTGATTGGCCAGATTTTCAAGGAGCACCCACTCAAACGCTGCTCCCTTGACAACAGCACAGAAGCTGGCAACTCAACAGAAAATATCACCCTCAACAGCACCCTGCCTGTGACAGTGAAGGTCCTAGGCGAGCCCAACACTGCACTGCTCTCTCTGGTCCTCATGGCTGGGACATTTTTCATTGCTTTCTACCTGCGCAAGTTCAAGAACAGTGCATTCTTCCCTGGAAGGGTAAGGAGTTTAAATCAATTCAAAACATTGGTCCTGCAATATTAGTTGAAATATAAAATTTTCACTTAAATTTTTGTTGTATAGCGCCTAATGACAACATACATCGTTTCAAGGCACTTTACATAGTAAGGTTGGGACCTCACAATATTACAGTGAAAACCCAACAGTTCCCACAATGAGCAAGCAGTTGGTGACTGTGGAGGAGAAAAAAAATCCCTTTTAACAGGAAGAGATCTCTAGTAGAAATGGACTCAGTTGTGGGCGGCTGTCTGCCGCAACCGGTTGGGGTGAGAGGAGAAAATGGGGTAGAGAGGAGAGGTTGGCAGGAAGAGGGGGAGAGAAGAGGAAGGGGGAGAGAGAACAGTTGTAAATAATACTGACACTTTTGTGACATAAATGATGTAAACCTGCCATGCGCAGGACTCAAAAGTATCATTTGGGTGAACCTGCCATGCACAGGACTTAAAAGTGTAAAGCGTACTACTTCCTGTTTCCAGCAGGTGGCGTTGTGACGTGTGGTCAATATTGACATGTAGCTGTGTTGAGGCCGGGCCTATTATGATGCTTGAGAATTTTGGGACAGATCGGACCTAGTAGTGTAGAGCATGCCACTTCCTGTTTCCAGCAGGTGGCGCTGTGACGTGTGGTCAATATTGACATGTAGCTGTGTTAAGGCCGGGCCTATTATGATGCTTGAGAAATTTGGGAGGGATCGCACCATGCATGTGTAATTACGAGCAACTTCCTGTTGGCAGCAGGTGGCGCTGTGGCTTGTGGTCAATATTGACATGTAGCTGTGTTGAGGCTGGGCCTATTATGATGCTTGAGAATTTTGGGACAGATCGGACCTAGTAGTGTAGAGCGTGCCACTTCCTGTTTCCAGCAGGTGGCGCTGTGGCGTGTGGTCAATATTGACATGTAGCTCTGTTGAGGCCGGGCCTATTATGATGCTTGAGAATTTTGGGACAGATCGGACATAGTATTGTACAGCATGCTACTTCCTGTTGCCAGCAGGTGGCGCTGTGACGTGTGGTCAATAATGAAATGTAGATGGGGTGAGGGCGACATGCTACTTCCTATTGGTAGCAGGTGTTGCTGGAGTAATTCGTTATAGTAAAATGTGAAAAAATACCCCAAAGTGGTACTCGCTGGATCCAAAATGGCCGCTTTGCCTCAAAGAGCACTACATTTGTAGAAACTGGATCCAAAATGTCGCCCGTCGGTCGTCAGAGATGAACGTGGAAGTTTGCGGCGAGCCCACGGCCACACCGTTGCAGTGAATGAAATTCTTTTGATATCGTTTGATCACCAAAGTCTGTAGATGATACTGAGCAAATATGGAGTTACTGCGATTAATCGTCTAGGAGGAGTTCGATCAAATAGGACGTCTGAAAATGGCCCGTAAAGCAAGAATTTGGCCCACGTAATTGCAAATGGTAGACTTCCTGTTGGTTTGACGTCATGGTGCCCGTGGGGTATTTTGTAGGTCCCGGGAGGATACACGTCCACAAATATTTTCCTAATTTTGGATCAAAGTGAAAGGTGGTGAAATTGACATTGAAGGCACTTTGAAGGTCTGTAGGTGGCGCTATCGAGCCATTTTGACACAGAGCGGCCTAAAAAAATATGACACAGACGGGCTCCCGGCTCTGGACATGGTAGCCAAGTTTCGTGAGATTCCGAGCATCCCAAGTCCTTCAAACACACCATTTTTAGGTAAAAGTTCAGAAAGCGTCGCTACGGCAACGACCTTTGCTCAAGAGGTCAAATTTGGCACATTCAATGCCAATTTCCCGTGTTTGTGTACGTCTGAGGTCATGGCTCCAAGAGGCTTTTTTGTAGGTCCTCCCATGCTGCAGGTGCTCACCAAATTTGGTTCAGGTAACTCAATGTTTAAAGTGGGGGCTTTTAGTTTTAAGGGTTTTAGGGGGCGTTATGGCGCCCTGTGGAGCCATTTTGACACAATTACGCCTAAAAAACATTTCTGATCCCAGAATTGGGCCCTGTCAACGTGTGTGTGAATTTTCAAGAAGCTCCAAGAATTTTGAGTCCCTCAACCATCTATTCGTATTTTCGTGGCGATTACAGAGCCGCCACAGGAACAGCGTTTGAGATGTGGTGCCGAGGCCCTAAACCTGACAAGACCAATTTGTCAGAAGCACGCTGACCGAATTTGAGGCCGGTGTGGTCATCCTGGCACGTACGGGACTCAAAAGTGTAGAGCGTGCTACTTCTTTTTCCCAGCAGGTGGCGCTGTAGCGTGTGGTCAATATTGACATGAGGATGTGTTGAGCGTCCCCCCAGTATCATGCTTGAGAATTTTGGGGCAATTCAGACCAATGCATGTGAAATGAAGAGCCACTTCCTGTTTACTTCCTGGGAAGGGTTCGGCGGAGGTTAAAACTTTATCAAGGAATAACGTCCAGGCCCTCTGGTGAAAAGTCAGGATTTTCTCTTGATTTGATCCCACGGATGTGGAGATGACGCGCACCAACTTTGAAGTCGCTGGTGTGAAATGTTTCCGAGCCGTTGGCCAAAGAATGATGACGGAAAAGGTGGGGAAATGGCAAGATTTTGGTGATGGAATCCAAAATGGCGGAGGTCCTGTAGGTCAGAGGTCATGGGTGCAAATGTGTTTTTTGTAGGTCCTGGGATGATACACGTGCTCCCCAATTTTCGTACATTTTGGTGAAAGTGATTGTTGACGAGGTTTGTTTGAAACTTGTAGGTGAGTCATTTTGCGGCGCTTATTTCCGGGACCCCTAAAATACGAAAATTTTCACCAGTCCTGATGTGTGTGCAAATTTATACAACTTTTTGAGTATGTTAAGGCCCTCTAATTAGCGATTCACTGGAGAATATAATAATAATTAAAGCTGCAAGCAGCAGTGGACGGGCCCGAGTACTCGCAGGGCGCTCGGGAAGGCGGGGCATGTCTCGGTCAAAGCGGCGCATCATTTGGGTAAACCTGCCATACACAGGACTCAAAAGTATCATTTGGGTGAACCTGCCATGCACAGGACTTAAAAGTTCAGAGCGGGGTGTGTCGCGGTCGAAGCAGCGCATCATTTGGGTGAACCTGCCATGCACAGGACTTAAAAGTTTAGAGCGTACTACTTCCTGTTGCCAGCAGGTGGCGCTGTGACGTGTGTCAATATTGATACTTAGCTGTGTTTAGGCTGGGCTTATTATGATGCTTGAGAAATTTGGGACAGATCGGACCATGCATGTGTAATTACGAGCAACTTCCTGTTGGCAGCAGGTGGTGCTGTGGTTTGTGGTCAATATTGACATGTAGCTGTGTTGAGGCTGGGCCTATTATTATGCTTGAGAATTTTGGGACAGAAATCGGACCTAGTACTGTAGAGCATGCCACTTCCTGTTTCCAGCAGGTGGCGCTGTGACGTGTGGTCAATATTGACATGTAGCTGTGTTGAGGCTGGGCCTATTATGATGCTTGAGAAATTTGGGACAGATCGGACCATGCATGTGTAATTACGAGCCACTTCCTGTTGGCAGCAGGTGGCGCTGTGACGTGTGGTCAATATTGATATGTAGCTGTGTTGACACAGGGCCTATTACGATGCTTGAGAATTTTGGGACAGATCGGACCATGCATGTGTGATTACGAACCACTTCCTGTTGGCAGCAGGTGGCGCTGTGACGTGTGGTCAATAATGAAATGTAGGTGGGGTGAGGGCAACATGCTACTTCCTGTTGTTACCAGGTGTTGCTGGAGTAATTGGTTATAGTAAGATGTGAAAAAATGCCCCAAAGTCCTACTCGCTGGATCCAAAATGGCGGCTTTTCCTCAAAGAGCACTACATTTGTGGACACTGGACCCAAAATGTCGCCCGTCGGTCGTTGGAGATGAACGTGGAAGTTTGCGGCGAGCCCACGGCCACACCGTTGCAGTGACTGAAATTCTTTTGATATCGTTTGATCACCAAAGTCTGTAGATGATACTGAGCGAATATGGAGTTACTGCGTTTAATCGTCTAGGAGGAGTTCGATCAAATAGGACGTCTGAAAATGGCCCGTAAAGCAAGAATTTGGCACATGTAATTGCAAATGGTGGACTTCCGTTTGGTTTGACGTCCTGGTCCCCCGGGGTTTTTTGTAGGTCCTGGGAGGATACATGTCCACAAATATTTTCATAATTTTGGATCAAAGTGAAAGGTGGTGAAGTGGTCTTTGAAGGGACTGTGAAGGTCTGTAGGGGGTGCTATGGAGCCTTTTTGACACAGAGCGACTTAAAAAAAATATGATACAGAAGGGCTCCCCGCTCTGCACATGGTATTCAAGTTTCGTGAGATTCCGAGCATCGAGTCCTTCAAACACATAATTTTTAGGTAAAAGTTCAGAAAGCGTCGCTACGGCAACGACCTTTGCTCAAGAGGTCAAATTTGGCACATTCAGCCAATTTCCCGTGTTTGTGTACGTCTGAGGCAATGGCTCCAAGAGGCTTTTTTGTAGGTCCTCCCATGCTGCATGTGCTCACCAAATTTTACGCCTAAAAACCATTTCTGATCCCAGAATTGGGCCCTGTCAACGTGTGTGAATTTTCAAGAAGCTCCAAGAATTTTGAGTCCCTCAACCATCTATTCGTATTTTCGTGGCGATTACAGAGCCGCCACAGGAACAGCGTTTAAGATGTGGCCCCGAGGCCCTAAACGTGACAAGACCAATTCGTCAGAAGCACGCTGACCGAATTTGAGGCCGGTGTGGTCATCCTGGCATGTACGGGACTCAAAAGTGTAGAGCATGCTACTTGTTTTTCCCAGCAGGTGGCGCTGTAGGCGCTGTAGCGTGTGTGCAAAATTAATCAAGTTTCCAAGTATGTTTAGGGGCTCAAATTAGCCGTTGTTTTGCCTAATAATAATAATAATAATCATTACGATTACAATAGGGCTCTCGCCAGCTTAGCTGGCTCGGGCCCTAATAATCATCGTAATGAAGGATTTGGATCCTGCAGCTCTGGAGTCAGAGATATACTTGGAGAGAGAGAAAACACAGAATTTGTGACATGAAATGTAAGCATATGGGGGAAGAGAGAGAGAGAGCAAGAAAGAGAGTTGCTAATGATAGTTCCCCGAGCAGTCTAGGCCTATAGCAGCATAACTAAGAAATGGTTCACTTAACACCTGAGCAGTTTTAACTATAAGCTTTATCAAAGAGGAAAGTTTTAAGTCTATCTTAAATGTGGAGAGGGTGTCATTCTCCCTGACATAAACTTGGAGCTTGTTTAAGAGGAGAGGAGTCTAGTGGCTAAAGGCTGAATGCTCTGCCTCCCATTCTACTTTTACAGACTCTAGGAACCACAAGTAATCCTGAGTTTGCAGAGCGAAGTGATCTATTGGGATAATATAAAACTATGAGATCTATAAGATATGATGGAGCCTGATTATTAAGGGCTTGCAGGTGAGGAGCAGGATTTTGAATTCTGTTCAGAATTTTACAGGAAGCCAATGGAGAGATGCTAACACTGGAGAAATATGATCTCTTTTTCTATTTCCTGTCAGAACTCGTGCTGCATCATTTTGGATTAACTGGAGGCTTTTCACAGACTTGTTTGGGCATTCTAACAGTAATGAATTAGTGTAGTCCGGTCTAGAAGTGACAAATGCATGAACTAGTTTTTCAGCATCCTTTTAAGATAGGATGTTTAATGTTCTTGATATTGCGCAGGTGAAAAAAGGCTGTCCTAAAGACTTGTTTTATGTGTGAGTCAAAGGACATAAATAGTCAAAAATAGCTCCAAGGTTCCTCACAGTAGAGCTAGAGGGCAACTTTATGCCATCCAAGGTAACTATATGCTCAGATAATGTTTCTCTGAGGTCATCCAGGCCTTTATGTCTGAAAGACAATCCTGAAGTTTGTCTACCTGATCTGTTTCATCTGGCTTTATAGATTTACCCAGCTGTATTTTTCTAGATACAGCTGGGTATCATCTGCATAACAATGGAAATGTATATGGTGCTTTCTTATAATATTGCCTAAAGGAAGCATTTAAAGTGAAAAGAATTGGTCCCAGCACAGAACCTTGTGGAACTCCATTACTAACTTTTGTTTGAATGGAAGATTTGTTGTTAACGTTAACAAACTGAAATCTATCTGATAAGTAAGACTCAAACCATTCTAGTGCTGTTCATTTAATCCCAATAATGTGTTCAAGTCTCTGTAATAGAATGTGAGATCTAATAGGACGAGAATAGAAACATGTCCACTATCTGAGGCCATGAGAAGGTTGATGGTAACCTTCAGCAGTGCTGTTTTTGTACTATGATGTTTTCTAAACCCTGACTTAAAATCTTCAAGCAAACTATTCCTGTGCAAATAGTCACATAATTTGTTAGCAGCAGATTTTTTGAGGATTTTAGAAATTAAGGGGAGGTTGATATGGGTCAATCGTTAGCTAAGCTGATTGGGTGTAGAGTCGGCATTTTAAGCAGATGTTTGACTACTGCTACCTTAAAGGCCTTTGGTACGTAGCCTGTTAATAGAGATACATTGATCTGATCTAATATGGAACTGTTGATTAAAGGTAATACATCCTTAAACAGCCTTGATGGAATAGGATCTAAAAGAAGGGTTGATGGCTTTGATGAAGTGACCAGTGAAGTCAGCTCAGCCATATCTATAAGGGGGAAAATAAATTAGGCCATACTGTTGGTTCTGAGGCTACTGTGTTGGACAGTGTATCTGTGCTATTAGTGGGATTAATATTTTTCTCTGATGGTCATAATCTTATTAGTAAAGAATGTCATGAAATCATTACTACTAATAGTTGGAGGAATAGACTCTTCAATAGAGCTACTCTCTGTCAGCCTGGCTTCAGTGCTGAACCTGGGGTTGTTTTTATTTTCCTCAATTAGTGAAGAATAATATTTGGTTTTGGCATTTTGAATGGGTTTCTTATATGGAAATAAACTATTTTTACAGTCTAGTTGGGAATGATCTAGATTAGTGGAACGCCACTTCCTTTCTAACCTACGTGATGTCTGTTTTAAAGCATATGATTATGCATTGTCCCATGGAGCTATCCTCCTCTGTTTAACTGTCTTCTTTTCAGAAGGGCAGCACTATCCTGCACTGTACCGACACATGGCAGTGGAGTAAATAAAGATGGAATTTTTTTCTTGAATTTACTAGACACCTGCTGTTAGATTACTTTTTTCCCAAATTCTGTGTAGTTCATAATTGAGAATTCAAATGTGATTAAAAAATTGGTCTGACAGAGGATTTTGGAGAGGATATTACAAATTCATCATAAATGATATGAACAACAAAACACAACAAATCTATAAAATTTTTTAAAAAGAATGGGGGAGCTATTTACCATTGCTTACAATATTTTCAACCAACAAAAGAAAAAAAACAAATCACTTCATTTAAATATTCAACCAAGATCATCAGCTTGGATTAACAATATTTTAGGCCATCCTGAGTGCTATCATTGTTAATCAGAATGTGGTGAAGTCATTAATGTTCTGATTAGAGACTGGTGGCCTTCAAGTCCATTGTTCAACCTCTGTAGAATCGTGGCTGCCTGCTCCATTGAAACCAAGTCCAAATACTCTTTGAGCCAGTTGTCCAGTCTAAAAAAGTTGGGCTTCCTCACTTTCCAGTGGATAAGTATACTCCTCTTCACAGACAAACATGCCAGTCCAATCAGTCGCTGTAATGCTTTAGAGCCAACTCTATCTACCTGACCGCCCAATAAGCACACTATAGGGCATATTGGGATATTTACACATAATACAAAATTTAAGAAATGTACAACTTCAACCAAAAATCTTTTCACTGCTGGGCAATGCCACAGCTGATGCATTAAAGTGCCTGTTTCGCCACATCCATGCCAACATGATGCATTTTCCTTAATCTTTGTGGAGTTAAATATGATCTAAATAGGATTTTTAGCTGTATAACTTCATACCTCACACAGTTTGATAAATAGTTGGAGCACATTAAGATCTTTCTCCATTGTTCTGTGGTGAGAGATACCTCTAGGTCTTTTCCCCACTGTAGCTTAATATTTGTGAAAGAGTTGAGAGAGGTATCAGATAGAAATTTAAACATTGAGTGCCTCTCTTAATCTTTTATCAACAGCATCTTCATTACTCAGGCTAATGCCCTTAGATATATAGTTCTTTAACATAATCTTAAACTGTATATATTGAAAAAAATCTGAATTTTTTTAGTTTGTATTGCCTTTTCAGTTCATCAAAATCCACAATTTTTCCATCAGTGGCTCAAAGTAGAATATTATTTTCCTGCCACACCTTGTTGATGAAAATTTCCTTCAAACAGTAAATAAAGCATTCTTCCAGATTGGATTTGAGGGAAGGGATAAACCAGAGATATTCAAACGGTTGTGTAGCTCTTTGGCTATCTTACGTGAATGGAGGATCAATGGGTTGTTAATATTTTTTTTACATTTAGGGTGATACCAGAGAGGTGCTAGAGAGATATATTTACTACTCTCAGCTATGAGATTTTGTTCTGGCCACTTCCAACTTCCCTTCTCAGATAGTTCTGTGTATGCCCATGACAGTGGGTACCTGCCGTTGAAAGAAAGATAATATCAATACACATCGGGAACCCCTAAACCTCCCTTCATTCGGGGGATGGTGAGTTTTTTTAGGGCTTTTTCTGGTTTTACCATCTCCTCACAAAAATTGCTAAATAATGTTTTCATTTCTTTAAACCACTGTTCTGGAAACCTAAGGAGGATTGCAGACATGAAAAAGGCTAGTTTGAAATATATTCATTTTAATTACTTCTGCTATTCTATTATTAGATTTTCAATTTCTATGCCATATGTCGAGGGTGTGATTAAAACAGTGAGTGAGTTTATTCACATGTTGAATAAAATCAATTGTGTCTATTAGTGAAATAAAAGCAGAACTAAGGCTTTCGTTGGCAACATCTACATAAATGTTGAAATCACCCACTATAATGCCTTTATCTGTGCCAAGCACTAACTCAGGTAAAAAGTCGGAAAATTCAGATAAAAATTTGAGTAGGGGCCAGATGGATGATACAACTAGAATAACAGGGTTTTTTTTAGATTTCTAGCTTGAGTGTATGAGGCTAAATGTTAGGCTTTCAAAGGAGTTAAAACTATGTTTATGTCAAGGGTTGAGCAATAAGTCTGATTGGAAATTGCTGCTACCCCTCCTCCTCGGCCTGTGGTCCGAGGAGTATTATTATAAGAGGGAGTAGTTGATTCATTTAAACCAACTTTCTTCTGGCTGTAACCAGGTTTTAGTCATATTGAATGAATCAATGTTATGATCAGTTATGAGATCATTCACTAACAAAGATTTTGATGGAAGTGACCTAATATTTAATGATCCACATAATATTTTTAAATTTTTATGTTAATTTATAGGATTTGTGTTGATCTTTATAAGGTTTGTATGAATCACACCTCTATTATTTACTTTTGGTTTAAATTGTTGAAGTGGTTGGGGGGCAGCCACAGTTTCTATGGGGTTTTGGAGGGGTACTGCTCTAATATAAGCGCAGAGAAGCGTGTAAGACTGCAGCTCTGCTTCCTGGTCCCAACTCTGGACTGTCACGGTTTTGACCGTCTAGCTAACTGAGTCAGGTTTCTAGAAAGTAGAGCTGCACCATCCAAAGTAGGATTTATGCCGTCTTTCCACATCAGACCAGGAATTCTCCAAAAGGTGCGCCAGTTGCCTATGAAGCTCTCATTGTTATCTGGACACCACCTCGACAACCAGCGGTTTAATGATGACGTGCGGCTATACATGTCATCCCTGTTCAAGTTAGGCAGGGGTCCAGAGAAAACTACACCAGCCTCCATATTTATTTACCATCCGATCATCATACATCAAGGATACATGTATGTTTTTAGAATCAGGTTTATTAAGACTTTATTAAGGGGCAATTCATTTCCACAGCCTAGAAAATTTGTTTAAATAAAAATCATCAATAAGGAATAATGAATAGAGAACACAGACTAGTAGCAGCATTCAGACGTCAACATGCCAGGGACAAGGGCAACAGATTAACAGAAGCAGCGAACACACGCTCATTCAGGAGGCCCTGTAAATGCAGGCTTAAATGAGGAGCCAGGTGATAAAAACAACACTGAAAAAACAGTCTACATGAGTATAAAGAAGCTTACATTTGAATGATCACTAACACTATATATGTAGTATGCTGATTGCAGAAGGAAAGCTTTTGTAGCTCTTTGTTTCTCGTGGGGGAATATATATCCTCCGGCCTTAGGGCATTAATGACAATTCCCCTGAAATTAAGACTGGGTGATAAAAAGATAAAGATAATTATCGCGAAATAACTTTTTCTTGCTATGAATAAAAGACAAGGTCGATAGAAATCATTCCATCCATGTTTTCACAAAAAACACGATCAGCCATTCATAATGAGAATAGCTCTGCGCCAAACCTATCACGTGGTTGAAACAGAGTTACCGCAACGCCATGTTTTGACACCATTCTATGGTCAAACCAGCCGCCCCAAATTTGCAGTGGGCACGTATTCTGATATTTACGGGAGACCTGATATTGAAACGGCTCAGAGCGTTGCTGAAATTGCTCAGGTTTCTCCCACACCAAAGACAAGTGTTGCAGCATCAGATGCAATCTGCACTGTCGCAGAACACACACGATTTTTCAAATTCAGTCAGATTTAACAGACCCAGCGTTAACAAAAAAGCGACTACTTTCAGTTTTAAAAATAAGATGTCCCTTCCTTTGAACAAAATTCAAAAAAATAAGACAAATTTTCAAGAGGAATAAAAAAAAAATCCCCCATAAATAGTCCTGGATACTGATACAGTTGGACTAAATACCACTTAGACTACTAGCACAAATACTATGAGGTACTTTTACCTACAAAATTCAGCAAATTCTTCCATCTTTGATGAGGAATAAAAACTATTTCTTCCATTAGTAGACCCACATATATTGCTGGAATTGGTACTTCTTAGACTACTAGCAGAAATACTATGGAGTACTTCTATAGTATACTTTAGGAGTAATCCGGTGTTGCTGTTGTAGTAAATATATAATTTGGATTCAGTCATACAAAATGATAAAATATATGATAGATGGATTGAAAATAATGTAGTGTCACACACACAGAGGCACACACAGACACATGTCATACTGGATAGGTCAGCTAAAAAAATACAGTAACACTGATCAATCTCAGCATAATGTTAAGTTTTTAGTTTTTTATACTTTACTCCTAAAGTATACTATAGAAGTACTCCATAGTATTTCTGCTAGTAGTCTAAGAAGTACCAAGTCCAACAGTATCAGTGTGTGGGTCTTATGGAAGAAATAGTTTTTATTCCTCATCAAACAAGAAATAATTTAAAGAATTTCGTTCAAAGGAAGGGACTTTGACATTGGATTACCACAAAAGTACACAGTAAAAGTACTTCATAACATTTGTGCTAGTAGTGTCAGAAGTCCAACTGTATCAGTATCCAGGACTACTTATGGAAGAAATGTTTTTTATTCCTCAAACTTAGTTGAATTTTCTAAATTTATTTCAAAGGAAGGGACTTTGACAGTGGATTACTCCAAAAGTACAGAGTAAATGTACTTGATAGTATTTGTGGTAGTAGTCTTAGAAGTAATCAGTACAACAGTATCTGTGTCCAGGACTACTTATGGATAAAATGTTTTTTATTCCTCATCAAAATTAGTGTGATTTGCTGAATTTTGTTCAAAGGAAGGGACATCTTATTTTTAAAACTGTAAATAGTCGCTTATTTTTGATAACGCTGGGTCTGTTAAATCCGACTGAATTTGAAGAAAAAAAAAAGAGTGTGTTCTGCAACAATACAAATTGCCTCTTTTCAGGTAAATTTCTCATGCTGCAACACTTGTCATTGGTGTGTGAGAAACCTGAGCGCTGAAGTTGCTCATTTCAGCCTACTCTGAGCCTTCCAATAACAAGTCTACCATAAAGATCAGAATATGAGCGCAAATTTGGGACCAGCTGGGTTAACAACGGAACAACGAATGACGGCTGGCTTGACCGCAGTATGTTGATGCACACAGCGTAGCAGAAGACAGCTGCTCACGTGTGAATGTTTGGGCAATTTAGAATTAACATTCAATTTGGAAATGACCAACAAATTAAGTTTGTTCTCCTGTAACACTTGAAGCTTCCGACTGTTCAGAATTAAGATTTTAGTTCATTATATATATCCATTTTATTTATTGAAATACGTTGTATAATGTTCTACAGTACTATTTGTCGTGTTCAAATTCTGACAGAAAATAATATTTAAACCTAAATTAACCTTATGATATCTTCACTCGGCTGTGGCTCAGAAGATAGAGTCGCTGGGTTAGATCCCAGCTTCCGCCAGTCCACATGCCGATGTGTCCTTGGGCAAAACACTTAAAACTAAATTGCCTCTGGCGACTCTTCGGCAGTGTATGAATGTGTATGAATGATAGAAAAAAAGCGGGGTGAATAGCGGCGCTGTGTGAATGTGTGTTAATGTGACTTTCCTGTAAAGTGCTCTGAATGGTCTATATGACAAGAAAAGCGCTATATAAATACAGTCCATTAACATTTACATCTCACTTAGAAGTAAAAAGGAACCTTCAAGCTTGACAGAAATAGTGATTGGATTTATATGATGATATATATTGACCAATTTGAAAAAAATAATTGTAATAAGATTTTTTTCCATATCGCCCAGGCCTACTTCAAAGTTCATTAACAGATAGACTAATAAATCCATTTGCTTTCTGGACCACTCCATTCTTCCAGGGACAGCACAAGACTTTTTGCCAGACTCGAATGAGCAGACTTATACTGTCATTCAGACATTTTTTCTATCAAAGACAACTATTGAACCAGCATATGAATGAGAATGTTACTGGGCTTTCAATGAAAGATTTATAAAAGTTACATAAAATGTTCTCACACACACCAAAAAAGTGCATTATGTGTTGACCCCGCTTGGCAATAACCTGTGTTTGCATCAAATTTAGGTTGCGAGTCAAACAGTGTTCCTACTTCCTACATCTTCATGATGCTAGCTTTAAGTTGGACACTACTTTTTCTGAAATCAATGATTAGCTCTTTAGTTTTTGTTACATTAAGGTCAAAGAAGTTATCATTGCACCATTTAGGGCGGCTGTGGTTCTGGAGGTAAAATCATTATATATAATGTAAGCTGTTGCTAATTTAGTGCAGTCGCCCGTGGTACAGATTTGTGAACCCTTCTTACTTTTTTTGGTATAATACTTAAAGCTACTTCTGCTCAAACTGTCCCATCTTGTGGTGTTTAGTTACGCAGGATTATTGGAGATTTTGGGGTGCCAATCGCCATCCTCATCATGGTCCTGATAGATTACTGCATAGATGACACGTACACACAAGTAAGTCTTAAATACAGCCACTGAATCTTTGTCAAAATGTAACCTTTGACTTCAATTTTGCATTAATACCAAAGATTCACAATACAGACATCTTTTCATCCTCTTTCTAGAAACTGAGTGTTCCCAGAGGTTTCTCTGTGACGAGTCCCGACAAACGTGACTGGATCATCAAACCTCTGGGTACAGATGGGAAATTCCCCATCTGGATGATGTTTGCATGCTGTTTGCCCGCTCTGCTGGTTTTCATCCTCATCTTCATGGAGACACAGATCACCACGTGAGTAACCCTACAGTCACGTGAAACTGGAATATGTCATCAGAACAACACATTATTGCAGTGTGTCATAATGTGACATTTTAAGAGTCAAACTTTACAACCTTAAACTTAATGTAATGGACTTTAAAATTGGATTTTTAGTTGTCTTCTAATTCTCATTAGTGAAGATTGTCCCAAATACGTTATTTTTACCACCACCACTCCAAAACACCAAAACTTAATTACACAGATTGTAATTTTCAGTTTTTTTAGCAGTACTTGTTATAATGCAATAATTAATGTAATAACCAATTATGTCATAAACGAAAAGTATAAAATGATCCCCCCCCCGTTTCCTGCAGCCTGATAGTGAGTAAGAAAGATCGGATGCTGGTGAAGGGCTCTGGGTTCCATCTGGACCTGCTGCTGATCGTGGTGCTTGGCGGAAGCTCGGCTCTGTTTGGCCTGCCATGGATGGCCGCTGCCACCGTCCGCTCAGTGACCCACGTCAACGCCCTCACTGTTATGAGCAAGGCCGTTGCCCCCGGAGACAAGCCTCGCATCCAGGAGGTGAAGGAGCAGAGGGTCACTGGGTTCCTGGTGGCCATCATGGTTGGTGAGTGGCAGACACTGAAATCTCATTACTGCTCTTTTCTTTACAACCAGTCTCCTTTTTGCATTTTTAACCTTTAACCTCCTTTGAAATGGCATTCTCTTGCATTTTATGCTCATTTTGTTTTTTACCTTCCTTTCCTATCTCTCCAGGCTTATCCATTGTAATAGGTGACCTGTTGCGTCAGATCCCCCTGGCTGTGCTGTTTGGTATCTTCCTCTACATGGGTGTGATGTCTCTCAATGGCATCCAGTTAACAGAGCGAATGATGCTGCTACTTATGCCACCAAAGTACCACCCTGACCACACCTACGTACGGAAGGTGAGGTGCACATGGTGATTTTGCATTTTCAGGCTGATCAGATGTGTTTTTACATTAAATGTTATAGATTATATTATTATATAATTTGTATTATTAATTATTGATAATTATAAAATGATTATACTCATTTAATGGTTGAATAGTAAAGTGCTGATTAAATTACACCTGTTTTCTTTTCTTAGTTAATTTATATTATCAGCCTTCACATATTTTTTTCCTTGCAACAACAACCAAGCACCATCTGCAGGATTTAAAAAAGATCTATCTCTGAGGACTACAAGTTATATAAGACTTATAGTAAGACATGGTTTTGGTGTGAAGTTATTTGTTTTTAGACCCCTGCATGAATTATTTTTATCTGGTGGCTTGGATGCTGGTTTTAGTTTTTATAAATGATCTCTGTTTCCTGCAGGTCCGTACACTGCGCATGCATCTGTTCACCTGCATCCAGATGGTGTGTTTGGCGGTTCTATGGGCTGTTATGTCGACACAAGCGTCTTTAGCTTTCCCCTTCGTCCTCATACTCACCGTTCCAGTCAAGATGTTTGTACTGCGCCGCATCTTCACTGTCAGAGAGATGGCATGTGTAAGTTAACCACAGGGGTGCGCAATATGCTACCTAATACATCCTCACCCCTGCCCCAGCTGCACCAATGTGCTGTAATTTTAGCACTGTGGTTACACAAGACAAAAGTATTATTAGATAGTGATTCATGAAATTATCCAAAAATCATTCCCTGGAACTGATGACTGGCAGATTTATTCACACGATGCAAAAACAGAACAGTCACGAATACGCTCATGTATAATATACACATGAATTTTCAAAGAAGATTGGGACAGATTTCTAGTATTTAAACCAGTTTGCAGCATGCATCTGAGGAATATAACATCAATGCTTACATGCTTACTTTGATCATAATTTCTCTCTCTCCAAAACATGATGCGATTTTCCATATTTTTTGTTTGTTTAGCTGTGATGCCAGATTGTTTCACAGTAGTTTTGTTGATAAGAGTTTTAAAGAAATCATCAACGTCCAACAAAAAAAATCAAGCACTGTGAAAAGTTTGTAATTTACTTCCTATATACTGTAGTTATGTTTAACTGTGCACATTCTGGTGTCAATCAGGTATTTCTAATGCAGCTAACATGATGAGCTAATTCTTAAGGCTTTTTGAAATGTAGGAAATTGCTTCAGTAGACTAAATATTAGAAAGATATAGAGAATTGACAAGAAACTACACCAAATCACACATTACAAAATTTAACATAATATATTCATAATCACTGGAATTTTGAGTGAGTAAAATGTGTACTTTTTACAGTGTATTTTGTAAAGGTGAAATTGGGGGGGAAAACTGAAGATGGAGTATGTTCAATAATATAATTCTGATGTCTCTCTCCCTCATCTAGTTGGATGCAGATGACGCAGAGCCAAAGTTTGATGAGCGTGAGTGTCACGATGAGTACTCTGAGATGCACATGCCTGTGTAACCCTACAAGCAAGCTGCAAGCCTGCATATAACCATTTAACTCCTTTTAGTTAACACCCAAATTTGTCAATCACAACCACTGACATCTAGGATGCAGCAATGGAGTGCCTCCAACTTGAAACCCTCACAGAGAAACTCTTTACCATCAAGACATCAACACACAGTATGTCAGTACATCAGAGGTGTGTTTGGTTGTTACTTGGCTCAAACTTGTCACTATTGACGTAGTTTTTATCAGATTGTGAGAGGCTTTTTTTGATGATTAACAGCACATTCATTGGTGTGTTCACTCATGATGTACTTTTTCAAACATGTATTTCGTGGGGGGGGGGATCCAAATCAAACGATCTGATCTGAATCTTATAATTGAATGTGATAACAGTATAGTTTTGCAATTTTTAGCCCTGAAAGGTTGCTCTCATTCACATTGAATATGAGGAGGATATGTGGTATACATTCCTTTATATTGTCATGCTATAGTTTTTGCTTATCTAGTTTATTGCTTTTTTGTGTTTTAGACTCACCAAGCGCCTTATGAAGGAACTAAACAGTATACTGAGAGGAGTTTTTTTTTCCTCATTTTGTCTTACTGTTGACAGCTGATCACTTTACCCGTATCCTGAACCCTCGTAGCACTTTTTTAAGACACCAAAGTATCTGAAAAATGACTTTATTTTATGTTAACATTTTATTTCCTTAAATTCATTCATTAGTATCAGTGTTGCTTGTTTGCTTCTTAAATAACTATCTTTCATTGATTATAAGCCTGTCCTTCTTAAACATTTGTCTGCACTCAAATGCAGCAGTTTAGTTGGGCTTTAAAGTAAATTTCTGTACCTGTAGTGAATTAGGGAGATCTTGCATGACTGTGATGATGATATACCAAAAATATCAAAAGTATATGAAAAAGCAATTTCTCATTACACTAATGCCATGACATCATTCTCATCATAACATATTTTTGTAATAGAAAGAAAATACAGTGGCATAACAATATTTTTCTCTAAATTTCTCCACGCACATGTTTAGGCCTCTAATGTTCTGATGTAGAGTTTGTTTTGAGGTCTCACTTGGTTTTGTAAGTTTATGAGAATCACTGTAATTATTGGTTTATTCGTCAAATGTCAGAAGTGCCAAATTGTGGCTTGTGTAAATAGTTTTGTGATCAGAACAATAAGCTGCAGTTCAGTCATCTCAAATCTTCTAACTGTATTGTTGTTGTTGTTTATCATGTTTTGTCTAATTAACACCTTTTTCATAGTATGACATTCCTTATTTTATAATTTTTTTCTTATTTTTTGAAATGGAGGAGTGTGGCATTGGCTAATGGTTTAAACAATTTTATTCATTCATGAACTTTGTCGACCAAATTTCCATGCAAGCTGTGTAGACAATCTAAATCTTCATGCATTTACAAGAAAGAGGGCTTTTTGAAGAAAAAAAAGGATATATACTATATATGTAATTATTTCTCAAGATTTATAAGTGTGACATGGAATGGTTATGGTTAAATTGTTCAATCATCTGTTACTCTCAAAAGTGTATTTGAAACACTACTTTTCCTGCAGAACTGTCTAATCTCAGCCTGACTGTCACTGTGATCTTGTGCCTGTTTGGTGTCACAAAGTTAGACAAAATCTCAAGTGCCTGTGGGACCATGAAGGGATCAGCTACAAGTGTCTGTTGCGTTTGTAAGGGCGACACACGTTACAATAGTTTGCACTTTTGAGACGCGGATAAATCAAACATCTCTCCATATTTATCTGTTGCATAATGAGGCATTATTGCTATTTAAAAAAAAGATTTATCTGGAGTCTGTCACAAAACCTTTTTTAGCTGCATCATGACCATGCCATTGAATATTTATGAGGAAAAGGTAGTGGAGTACATTGTCAGTTTTATGTCTGCTCATTTTTCTTGTGGATGGAGCGAAGGTAGTCTTTGTACGTCAAGGTGTTTGTCAAAGTAGTGAAATGTGATGTTGATCCATTTCAGAAGCAATACAAAGTCTGAGATAATATTGCTGATGCTCCCTTGTACATTAATGGTTCAAATATTGATGACAAATAAAAGTTGTTTTCTATTTATCCTGGTGATTGTTCTGTCATGTTTTCAATATATTCCACATTCTTTATTGTCATTGTACACAGTCAATGAAATTGCAATGGCACTAGACAGCACTATACAAATAAAGAAACATACAAATGTAAAAGTATAGAAATTCAAAGGTAAAAAACGAAATGTATATACATATATGAAAATAAGACATTTGGTGACATACAAGGTGTAATGGAAAATTGATTAAGTTGATGCTGAATCAGGAACAAGGAGATTGTGGCTGTTTTAAGCAGAGGTATTTATTGATTTCTGGTTTGTTACACAGATCAACAAGTGGTCATTGCCATCGCAAAAACCTCTAACCCAGTCAGAGTGATGTATTTAACTCATAGAATCACGTGTTGTTATCTTGCAGACATAATGGTTGTCTCCATAAAAATGCTCTGTCTCAGTAAATTTAGGACAAAGGGCAACCAAACTTCAACTAGACTAGTCACGACAAACATTTCCTCAACACAATGCAAATGGACAATATCTAAATAAACTTGGTAGAAGGCAAGGGACCGTGTACAGTAATGCTTATCAGTCAAATTTCCAATTAAAAAGAGATAAAATTTAAAATTTTAAATTAATTTTACTTTCTAAAATTAAAACTAAAACTTTTTTGTTTATTAGATCAATGTACAACTGAGATTTTGAAGTCATTGCATCTATAAGTGAAAGTATTATTATATTGTCATTATAAGAATCAATCATATACATTTTGCCCACCTCTCCTCTCTCCCTTATTTTTCACCTTTCACTCTTACACTCTGCCGCGACCGGTTGGAAGATGGCCACCCACAACTAAGTCTGGTTCTGCTAGGAATTTCTTCCTGTTAAAAGGGTCGCCATGCTTGCTCATTGTGGGAACTTGGTTTTCTCTGAAACATTGTAAGGTACCTTACTATGTAAAGTGCGTTGGGATAATGTATGTTGTGATTTGGTGCTATACAAATAAAATTGAATTAAATTGTATTGATGGATGAAAATGTGTTTGGTATCATGTAAATTGTGTAACTGTTTAAGTATCTGAACGAATAGAAAAAATTGATTTGAAGACTTGTTTTAAAGCTATACAACCACCATACATGATGTCAAGTCTGCACCGAGCCCTCCAGAGCTCCAAGGGGGAGAATCAGCGGCTGGCAGCAGCCAACGCTGATTTGAGAGAGCAGCTGGCCAGACCGACCAGAAGCTGGAAGGAGGAAAAAAATTAATTGTTGGACGACATGGTATGTAGTGTTTTATGTGCCAGAGATGAGTTGGACAACAGACAGAGATGGAGAACATGACCCTGAACATTGAAGCAAAGAATTGGTAATTGGTAATTTAAATGCACGTTTTCGGAAGCAGGAGGCTTGAAGCTCAGATCCTCAGGAAGCTTGAAGCTCAGATCCTCCACAGTGACACAGTGTGGCAGGACAGAGTCATGGCTCTGCAGGCGAGACTCAGGAGTGAGCAGTAGGCTAACTCCAAGAAAGAATAGGAGCTTCTTCTTCAGCTCAGAGTTGCTGAAGAGAGGTGGCACACCATGCAGCTGGACTCACAGACCCAAGTGAGGAGGTGGAGGAAATCAATCTCTTAATCCCTACAAACAAGTGCAACACATCCGAAGGAGAAAAAAGAGAGGAAAGCAATGAAGGAGAGAGAGAGGAAAGAATGATAAGAGAAACAACTAAACCCCCTTTTCCTTTAATGCCCAACTCCACACTCCCACCCCCTTTACCCTTTTTTACCCCTTCCCAACTCCCCCCTTTACCCTCTTTTACCCCCAAATCCCCTTCCCCCTTTACCCACTGTCATAGAATTTTCACCTCTCCTGTGTAAGAGACTGTGCTTGGTGCACTGTGAAAGTCATCTTATCTTTGGCAGGTCAGGTCACTGTCTCTGGATGTCATAGATAGTATAAACATTCTCATTCTAAGGAACCATTCCATCTGTTTAATGACGACATGATTCTGAGAGTTAAATACACCATGCTGACTGGGAACGAGAGGGTTTTTGGGACATCATGCACTGACACTTTTTAATCTTTGTACGAACCAGAAATCCCCTCAATATTGAGCTCCTGTAGTAAATACTTCTGCTTAAGACATCTACAGTCTCCGTCTTTCTGATTCAACTGCATCAATTTTTCCATCACAACTGATGGAACAGGAACAGGATTCCAACACGACAAACACTGGTAAGTGCAAATTTAAAGTTTTATTCATTAATTGCCTTGCCTAGTCTGTGTCTGACATGTAACATGACAGAAGAGATTGGCAAAAGACCACAATTGATGTTGTACAAAAAATATATCTTTATTATGTAGTTTCTAATCATAAAATGGAGCTAAAAACAAGGCTGAAGCTGGGGGAGAGTCAATTAATTAAAAGGGCCGGAGAGTCAATTAGAAAGAGGGAAATGGGGTACTTGTGGTGGGGTGTGCCAAGCTTCTTTCCCTGTGTGTGGCGAAGCCAAATGGTCACAGCAAGGACTGCTGCACTGTTGCTGTTCACCGGTTCAGGGCTGGGTGACTCTGATCCAGCTACTGCTCTGGATCATGCTGCTCCCCAGAAATTCTCAGCCGTCTCAAGTGGTAGGCAGCAGCTCCAGTTCACCCACACTACACACTGCACACATGAGGACAGGCAAAATGACTGATCTTTTACAAACATTTCACCAGAATTTGTACCAGATCATAGACACCTACCCACATAAGTTTATAAAATTGAACATGCAAACAAGGTCTGTACCTTCATGAGGAGGACAAGCTAAATGACTGATCTCAGTGAGTTTTTGGCTGGTAAAGTACTGCAAATTAGAGGTCACACCCATGCACACCTGTATACCATCCAAGTAAAGAAAGAAAGAAATACGAAGAAAAGAGAAAAAAAAACATCGATAGTGATATCGACCAGGACTCAAACCAACAGTCTTCTAGCTGGGAGGCAACAGCACAGATCACTGCACCAAGGTCGTTAGACAAGTCATTTTGTTAAAGAAAAAAAGAATCAGCATTCATACAGCATGCCTCACACAAAAATATATATATAAAATCCCTGAAATATGATGAAATGTGACCAGATCCCAACAAACCAAATGTGGGGCAAATCATATTTTTGTGTGGGACAATGTGGGACACATTAACAAAGATGATAGTCAAATGTTGCGCCTTTGAAACATCATACATTTATTCAGACTTTTGTAGTATCAAAATCTACTGAACCAAGGCATCATTCACTTTACTCCTTTTAATCCTCCTGATCAAATCACTGAATTTCAATAGAAATTAGACACAACAAATTTAGATATAATTAAAATGTATTAATACGAATCAATATCGACCAGGAGGTAACAACAAAATTAAATTCAAATAAGTCTTTTCAGTTTTGTCCATCAATGCAACAACTGCAAGCAGGCCCAAGTGCTCCATGGGGCACTTTCAGCCCCATGGAGAGCACCTAGCTGAAATACAAGAACAGCACCAACCTCTAAAACAAAACAGGAGGCCCAGAATATTCTAATCTACATTCTGAACAAAGTTCAGATATCCTTAGACGTTCCTTTTGACTCTATATTTTTTTGTTTGAACATGCAGTCCAATAAGGCCTTCTCCTTCAGTGCATTCAGTTACAACTGTATGCAAAGTTGCTCTTGACTTGCATTTCACACTTGATAAGGTCCACAGAGCACCGGTTCCGTTGGTCAGTCCACGCCATTGTCATGAGGGAAAACACTCTCTCTACATATGCATTAGTAACAGGGATGCTACAGAGAAAGGATGCAACAGCAGACATATTTGGTGTACTTGTGCCTTGGAGCAATGTTGACCACTTCTCAATAACAGGAGTGCTTCTTGCCACAATTTCATCCTGGCATGGCAAGGTTACACAGTATTCTTCATACAGTTCATCCAAGTCAAGTTTCTCCTTTATCTGGAGGACCTCCACTGCATCACAGAGATGTTGGAATGTGAACTTGCTCTTCAGGGCCAAGCTTGCAACATTCTTCTTGTAGTAGTTGTCTGAGAAGTCATACCACTTTTCAAGGTAGTTGATTGCAGCCGCGTAGAAGTTGGAAAGATCATGTTTGATTGCTGCTGGCTTTGGCTGTGGAAACTGTTGAAGTAGAGCACTCGTTTCCATTCCAAAGAAGGAATCCATCTGTCACTGTTGGAGTTTTGTCTTGAGAGTGGACATAATGTCATGCAAGCTCACAGACTGGCACATCATCTTCCAACAGCAGCACAACATCATGGAAGATCTTCAACACATTATCGAGGAACGACAGGTAGACATATAGCTCAAAGGGTTGCCCATCACCATCCTGATCCTTTTTAAATAGCTGCCACAGTGACTTTGGGCATTGATCTTCTCCCAGTGAGAAGAAATAGCTTTTGATAGAGACCCAGAGGGCCTCTGAAAATTACACGCGTGGCAAGCGGGAGGGGTATGCTGAAATCAAATCCAGTTGCAGTCCATTTTCTCTCAACTTGTTAGTTATCTTGCGATGTATTGCAGCAGATGACTCATCACTGTCCTCATAAAAGTCAAGGATGTTGCTTTACAAACCCAAATCTGGTGTCCAATATCTAACAGACAATGGAAAAAGTTTTGTACTGCCATGATTTGAGGCATCTGAAGCCACTGCAAGAAATGGTGTGTGTGCTGTTTTGTCACTTTAGAGTTGAGCTATTGGTGTATTTAACTCTCTCAAACAAGTCTCCATGGAGGCAGGTGCAAGCACATCAGTAACTATGGCCGCTGCTTTCTTACGACTACAGGACTTTTCTTTTTGTGCAAAATCCGATTCTGGAAACATGACCGGCGCTAGCTTACTACCACAGTCTGCTGACCTGTATGATTGGGAGTGCTGCATAGTGTGTTAAACGGTAGTTATTTCAGCTGCTATTACCTTATCTGTCTGACAATCATCTCTGGGTTTCAATAGGAATGCATCCATAGATTGGGACATCTCTTTTTGAGCGACACGTTTCTTGTGCGCTTCACATGCAACTGTGTCGCTTCACATCATACTCTCCTCTGTGAGTAACTAAAAAACTAATTTGGCATAAAAGGCAAAAAAACTCTTTGAGAGTCCCCTTCCACTGGCTTAACCCAGTTGTAATGACTTTCCCAGTGTTTGTTGTGGCTGCAAAGACGGTGACGTGAGGCGCTAACCTGAGCTTCAAGTGGGCATGTTACGTGTGTGCGATTTGATTGACATCAATACACGGTCCCCTGAATGATAGCTTTCCCTGCTTTCTCTACAGCCATTGGGTACAAGCCGAATTTAGACAAGCGTCTGTGAGAAGCGTCTGCTAATCAAAATGCGGGACATGGTCTCAGTTTGAGGGACGTGGGAAAAGGAATAAAAATGCTGTGCAGTCCCACATCAAACTGACATATTTCGCTGGGAAAACACTGGTTTTGACACAATACGTTAAAGCTATGATAGTGTGTCAAAACTGTCGTCTTTCGCTGAGAAAACATTTGTTTTGACACAAAACGTTAAAAACTATGATACTGTGTCAAAACTGACGTATTTTGCTAGGAAAAAAGCTGTTTGGTGCCAGAATGAGTTAAACACTGAAATTGTGTCAAAACTCAAGTATTTCGCTGATAAAACGCTGGTTTTGACACATAGCTTAAAAAATTCTGATACTGTGTCACACATATATTTTGCTGAGAAAACAGCTGTTGTGTGCCTAAATGAGTTAAATACACAGATATTGTGTCAAACCTGATGTATTTCATTGAGAAAACGCTGGTTTTGACATAATACGTTCAAAACTATGATACTGTGTCAAAACTGACGTATTTCAATAGGATCAAAAATATGATACTGTGTCAAAACTGACGTATTTCATTGAGAAAACGCTGGTATTGACACAATAGGATAAACGATGATGATGTGTCAAAACTGACGCATTTCGCTTAGAAAACGTTGGTTTTGACATAATACATTAAAAACTATGGTACTGTGTCAAAACTGATGTATTTCGCTGAAAAAAACTGTTGTTTGGTGCAAAAATTAGTTAAACTTACCGATATTAGGTCACAATTGACGTATTTCATTGAGGAAACGCTGGTTTGGTGCCACAATGAGTTGAACCAACTGATACTGTGTCAAACTAACGTATTTCAATGAGAAAACGCTGGTTCTGACACAATAAGTTCAAAACTATGATACTGTGTTGAAACTGAGGTATTTCAATGAGAAAACTCTGGTTTTGACACAATAAGTTCAAAACTATGATACTGTGTCTAAACTGACGTATTTCAAAAAGAAAACGCTGGTTTTGACATAATAAGTTCAAAGCTATGATACTTTGTCAAAACTGACGTATTTCAATAAGAAAACAGCTTTTTGGTGCCAAAATGAGTTCAACCATCTGATACTGTGTCAAAACTGACGTATTTCAAAAAGAAAACGCTGGTTTTGACATAAGTTCAAAGCTATGATACTCTGTCAAAACTGACGTATTTCAATGAGAAAACAGCAGTTTGGTGCCCAATGAGTTGAACCAACTGATACCGTGTCAAAACTGACGTATTTTTAATGAGAAAACGCTTGTTTTGACAAAAGAAGTTGAAAACTATGATACTGTGTCAACACAGATGCATTTCGCTTGGAAAACGCAGGTTTTTACATAATTCGTTGAAAACTATGATACTTTGTCAAAACTGATGTAACTAAATGAGAAAACGCTGGTTTTGACACAATAGGTCAAGAACTATGATACTGTCAAAACGGACGTATTTTAATGAGAAAACAGCAGTTTGGTGGTAGAATGAGTTGAACCAACTGATACTGTGTCAAAACTGACGTATTTCGCTTGGTTTTTGCACTATTCGTTGAAAACTATGATAACCGATTGTGTCAAAACCAGCGTTTTCTCATAGAAATACGTCAGTTTAGACACAGTATCATAGTTCTTACCCAATTATGTAAAAACCTGCGTTTTCTCATAGGAATACGTCAGTTTTGACACAGTATCATAGTTTTGAACTCATTGTGTCAAAACCAGCGTTTTCTCATAGAAATACGTCAGTTTCGACTCAGTATCATAGTTTTGAACTCATTGTGTCAAAACCAGCGTTTTCTCATAGAAATATGTCAGTTTTGACACAGTATCATAGTTCGGACGGACTAATTGGGTAACAATTAGGTCAAAACCAGCGTTGTCTCATAGAAATACGTCAGTTTTGACACAGTATCATAGGTCGGACGGACTAATTGGGTAACAATTAGGTCAAAACCTGCGTTTTCTCATTGAAATACGTCAGTTTTGAATCAGTATCATAGTTCTTGACCAATTGTGTCAAAACCAGCATTGTCTAATAGAAACACGTCAGTTTTGACAAAGTATCATAGTTTTGAACTCATTTTGTCAAAACCAGCGTTTTCTCATAGAAATACGTCGGTTTTGAACTCATTGTGTCAAAACCAGCGTTTTCTCATAGAAATACGTCAGTTTTGACACAGTATCATAGTTTTGAATTCATTGTGTCAAAACCAGCGTTTTCTCATTGAAATACGTCAGTTTTGACACAGTATCATAGTTCTTACCCAATTATGTAAAAACCTGCGTTTTCTCATAGAAATACGTCAGTTTTGACACGGTATCATAGTTTTGACGGACTAATTGGGTAACAATTAGGTCAAAACCTGCATTTTCTCATTGAAATACGTCAGTTATGAACGTATTGTGTCAAAACCAGCGTTTTCTCATAGAAATACGTCAGTTTGACACAGTATCATACTTTTGAACTCATTGTGTCAAAACCAGCGTTTTCTCATTGAAATACGTCAGTCTTGACACAGTATCATAGTTCGGACGGACTAATTGGGTAAAAATTAGGTCAAAACCTGCGTTTTCTCATTGAAATACATCAGTTTTGTACGTATTGTGTCAAAACCAGCGTTGTCTCATAGAAATACGTCACTTTTGACACAGTATCATACTTTTGAACTCATTGTGTCAAAACCAGCGTTTTCTCATTGAAATACGTCAGTTTTGACACAGTATAATAGTTCTTACCCAATAATGTAAAAACCTGCGTTTTCTCATTGAAATACGACAGTTTTGACACTGTATCATAGTTTTGAACGTTTTGTGTCAAAAGCAGCATTGTCTCAGAAATACGTCAGTTTTGACACAGTATCATACTTTTGAACTCATTGTGTCAAAACCAGCTTTTTCTCATTGAAATATGTCAGTTTTGAACGTATTGTGTCAAAACCAGCGTTTTCTCATAGAAATACGTCAGTTTTGACACAGTATCATAGGTCGGACGGACTAATTGGGTAACAATTAGGTCAAACCTGCGTTTTCTCATTGAAATACATCAGTTTTGAACATGTGTCAAAACCAGCGTTTTCTCATTGAAATATGTCAGTTTTGACACAGTATCATAGTTTTGAACTCATTTTGTCAAAACCAGCGTTTTCTCATAGAAATACATCAGTTTTGAACATATGTCAAAACCAGCGTTTTCTCATTGAAATACGTCCGATTTGTGCGTATTTTGTCAAAAACCAGCATTTTACAGTATCAAAGTTCTTGACCAATTGTGTGAAAACCAGCGTTTTCTTGTTGAAGTACGTCAGTTTTGAATCAGTATCATAGTTCTTGACCAATTGTGTCAAAACCAGCGTTTTCTAATAGAAATACGTCTCTTTAGCCCCAGTATCATAGTTTTGAACGTATTGTGTCAAAACCACAATCGATTAAGAACTATGATACTTTGTCAAAACTGACGTATTTCAATGAGAAAACGCTGGTTTTGACACAAAACGTTAAAAATTATGATACTGATTCAAAACTGACGTATTTCAACAAGAAAACGCTGGTTTTGACACAATGAGTTCAAAACTATGATACTGTGTCAAAACTGATGTATTTCTATTAGAAAACGCTGGTTTTGACACAAAAAGTTCAAAACTATGATACAGTGTCAAAACTGACGTATTTCAATGATAAAACGCTTGTTTTGACACAATGAGTTCAAAACTATGATATTGTGTCAAAACTGACGTATTTCAATGAGAAAACGCTGGTTTTGACACAAAACGTTAAAAAATTATGATACTGATTCAAAACTGACGTATTTCAACAAGAAAACGCTGGTTTTGACACAATGAGTTCAAAACTATGGTACAGTGTCAAAATTGACGTATTTCAATGAGAAAACGCTGGTTTTGACCCAATTGGTCAAGAACTATGATACTGTGTCAAAACTGACGTATTTCTATGAGAAAACGCTGGTTTTCACACAATTGGTCAAGAACTATGATACTGTGTCAAAACTGAAGTATTTCTATGAGACAATGCTGCTTTTGACACAAAACGTTCAAAACTATGATACAGTGTCAAAACTGAGATATTTCAACAAGAAAACGCTGGTTTTGACACAATGAGTTCAAAATTATGATACTGTGTCAAAACTGACGTATTTCAATGAGAAAACGCTGATTTTGACACAATTGGTCAAGAACTATGATACTGTGTCAAAACTGACGTATTTCTATGAGACAATGCTGGTTTTGACAAAAAACGTTCAAAACTATGATACAGTGTCAAAACTGACGTATTTCAATGAGAAAACGCTTGTTTTAACAAAATGAGTTCAAAACTATGATAGAGTGTCAAAATTGACGTATTTCAATGAGAAAACGCTGGTTTTGACACAATTGGTCAAGAACTATGATACTGTGTCAAAACTGACGTATTTCTATGAGACAATGCTGGTTTTGACACAAAAAGTTCAAAACTATGATACAGTGTCAGAACTGACGTATTTCAATGAGAAAACGCTTGTTTTGACACAATGAGTTCAAAACTATGATACTGTGTCAAAATTGACGTATTTCAATGAGAAAACGCTGGTTTTGACACAAAACGTTAAAAATTATGATACTGATTCAAAACTGATGTATTTCAACAAGAAAACGCTGGTTTTGACACAATGAGTTCAAAATTATGATACTGTGTCAAAACTGACGTATTTCTATGAGAAAACGCTTGTTTTGACACAATGAGTTCAAAACTATGATATTGTGTCAAAATTGACATATTTCAATGAAAAAACGCTGGTTTTGACACAAGATGTTAAAAATTATGATACTGATTCAAAACTGACGTATTTCAACAAGAAAACGCTGGTTTTGACACAATGAGTTCAAAATTATGATACTGTGTCAAAACTGACGTATTTCTATGAGACAATGCTGCTTTTGACACAAATAGTTGAAAACTATGATACAGTGTCAAAAACTGACGTATTTCAATGAGAAAACGCTTGTTTTGACACAATGAGTTCAAAACTATGATACTGTGTCAAAATTGACGTATTTCAATGAGAAAACGCTGGTTTTGACACAATGAGTTCAAAACTATGGTACAGTGTCAAAATTGACGTATTTCAATGAGAAAACGCTGGTTTTGACCCAATTGGTCAAGAACTATGATACTGTGTCAAAACTGACGTATTTCTATGAGACAATGCTGCTTTTGACACAAATCGTTCAAAACTATGATACAGTGTCAAAAACTGACGTATTTCAATGAGAAAACGCTTGTTTTGACACAATGAGTTCAAAACTATGATATTGTGTCAAAATTGACAAATTTCAATGAAAAAACGCTGTTTTTGACACAAGATGTTAAAAATTATGATACTGATTCAAAACTGACGTATTTCAACAAGAAAACGCTGGTTTTGACACAATGAGTTCAAAATTATGATACTGTGTCAAAACTGACGTATTTCTATGAGACAATGCTGCTTTTGACACAAATCGTTGAAAACTATGATACAGTGTCAAAAACTGACGTATTTCAATGAGAAAACGCTGGTTTTGACACAAAACGTTCAAAACTATGATACAGTGTCAAAACTGACGTATTTCAAAGAGAAAAAGCTTGTTGTGACACAATGAGTTCAAAACTATGATATTGTGTAAAAATTTACGTATTTCTATGAGACAATGCTGGTTTTGACACAAAACGTTCAAAACTATGGTACAGTGTTAAAATTGACGTATTTCAATGAGAAAACGCTGGTTTTGACCCAATTGGTCAAGAACTATGATACTGTGTCAAAACTGACGTATTTCTATGAGACAATGCTGCTTTTGACACAAATCGTTCAAAACTATGATACAGTGTCAAAAACTGACGTATTTCAATGAGAAAATGCTGGTTTTGACACAAAACGTTAAAAACTATGATACAGTGTCAAAACTGACGTATTTCAATGAGAAAACGCTTGTTTTGACACAATTGGTCAAGAACTAGGATACTGTGTCAAAACTGACGTATTTCTATGAGACAATGCTGGTTTTGACACAATGAGTTCAAAACTATGGTACAGTGTCAAAATTGACGTATTTCAATGAGAAAACGCTGGTTTTGACCCAATTGGTCAAGAACTATGATACTGTGTCAAAACTGACGTATTTCTATGAGACAATGCTGCTTTTGACACAAATCGTTGAAAACTATGCTACAGTGTCAAAAACTGACGTATTTCAATGAGAAAACGCTTGTTTTGACACAATGAGTTCAAAACTATGATATTGTGTCAAAATTGACGTATTTCAATGAGAAAATGCTGGTTTTGACACAAAACGTTAAAAACTATGATACAGTGTCAAAACTGACGTATTTCTATGAGAAAACGCTGGTTTTGACACAAAACGATGAAAATTATGATTCTGATTCAAAACTGACGTATTTCAACAAGAAAACGCTGGTTTTGACACAATGAGTTCAAAATTATGATACTGTGTCAAAACTGACGTATTTCTGTGAGAAAACGCTGGTTTTGACACAGTTGGTCAAGAACTACGATACTGTGTCAAAACTGACGTATTTCAATGAGAAAACGCTTGTTTTGACACAATGAGTTCAAAACCATGATACTGTGTCAAAATTGACGTATTTCAATGAGAAAACGCTGGTTTTGACACAAAACGTTAAAAACTATGATACTGTGTCAAAATTGACGTATTTCAATGAGAAAACACTGGTTTTAACAAAATGAGTTCAAAACTATGATACTGTGTCAAAATATATGTATTTCAATGAGAAAACGCTGGTTTTGACACAAAACGTTAAAAACTATGATACTGTGTCAAAATTGACGTATTTCAATGAGAAAACGCTGGTTTTGACCCAATTGGTCAAGAACTATGATACTGTGTCAAAACAGACGTATTTCTGTGAGACAATGCTGCTTTTGACACAAAACGTTCAAAATTATGATACAGTGTCAGAACTGACGTATTTCAATGAGAAAACGCTTGTTTTGACACAATGAGTTCAAAACTATGATACTCTGTCAAAATTGATGTATTTCAATGAGAAAACGCTGGTTTTGACAGAAAAAGTTAAAAACTATGATACTGTGTCAAAATTGACGTATTTCAATGAGAAAACGCTGGTTTTAATAAAATGAGTTCAAAACTATGATACTGTGTCAAAACTGACGTATTTCAATGAGAAAACGCTGGTTTTGACACAAAACGTTCAAAACTATGATACAGTGTCAAAATTGACGTATTTCAATGAGAAAACGCTGGTTTTGACACAGTTGGTCAAGAACTACGATACTGTGTCAAAACTGACGTATTTCAATGAGAAAACGCTTGTTTTGACACGATGAGTTCAAAACTATGATACTGTGTCAAAACTTACGTATTTCTATGAGAAAACGCTTGTTTTGACACAATGAGTTCAAAACTATGATACATCGTCAAAACTGACGTATTTCAATGAGAAAACGCTGGTTTTGACACAAAACGTTCAAAACTATGATACAGTGTCAAAACTGACGTATTTCAATGAGAAAAAGCTGGTTTTGACACAAAACGATAAAAATTATGATTCTGATTCAAAACTGACGTATTTCAATGAGAAAACACTTGTTTTAACAAAATGAGTTCAAAACTATGATACTGTGTCAAAACTGACGTATTTCTATGAGACAATGCTGCTTTTGACACAAAACGTTCAAAACTATGATACAGTGTCAAAACTAACGTATTTCAACAAGAAAACGCTGGTTTTGACACAATGAGTTCAAAATTATGATACTGTGTCAAAACTGACGTATTTCAATGAGAAAACGCTTGTTTTAACAAAATGAGTTCAAAACTATGATACTGTGTCAAAACCAATGTATTTCTGAGACAATGCTGGTTTTGACACAAAATGTTCAAAACTATGATACAGTGTCAAAACTAACGTATTTTAACAAGAAAACGCTGGTTTTGACACAATGAGTTCAAAATTATGATACTGTGTCCAAACTGACGTATTTCAATGAGAAAACGCTTGTTTTAACAAAATGAGTTCAAAACTATGATACTGTGTCAAAACTGATGTATTTCTATGAGACAATGCTGGTTTTGACACAAAACGTTCAAAATGATGATACAGTGTCAAAACTGACGTATTTCAATGAGAAAACACTTATTTTAACAAAATGAGTTCAAAACTATGATACTGTGTCAAAACTGACGTATTTCTGAGACAATGCTGGTTTTGACACAAAACGTTCAAAACTATGATACAGTGTCAAAACTGACGTATTTCAATGAGAAAACGCTTGTTTTAACAAAATGAATTCAAAACTATGATACTGTGTCAAAACTGACGTATTTCTATGAGACAATGCTGCTTTTGACACAAAACGTTCAAAACTATGATACAGTGTCAAAACTAATGTATTTCAACAAGAAAACGCTGGTTTTGACACAATGAGTTCAAAATTATGATACTGTGTCAAAACTGACGTATTTCAATGAGAAAACGCTTGTTTTAACAAAATGAGTTCAAAACTATGATACTGTGTCAAAACCAATGTATTTCTGAGACAATGCTGGTTTTGACACAAAATGTTCAAAACTATGATACAGTGTCAAAACTAACGTATTTTAACAAGAAAACGCTGGTTTTGACACAATGAGTTCAAAATTATGATACTGTGTCCAAACTGACGTATTTCAATGAGAAAACGCTTGTTTTAACAAAATGAGTTCAAAACTATGATACTGTGTCAAAACTGATGTATTTCTATGAGACAATGCTGGTTTTGACACAAAACGTTCAAAATGATGATACAGTGTCAAAACTGACGTATTTCAATGAGAAAACACTTATTTTAACAAAATGAGTTCAAAACTATGATACTGTGTCAAAACTGACGTATTTCTGAGACAATGCTGGTTTTGACACAAAACGTTCAAAACTATGATACAGTGTCAAAACTGACGTATTTCAATTAGAAAACGCTTGTTTTAACAAAATGAATTCAAAACTATGATACTGTGTCAAAACTGACGTATTTCTATGAGACAATGCTGGTTTTGACACAAAACGTTCAAAACTATGATACAGTGTCAAAACTGACGTATTTCAATGAGAAAACACTGGTTTTGACACGAAACGTTAAAAATTATGATTCTGATTCAAAACTGATGTATTTCAACAAGAAAACGCTGGTTTTGACACATTGAGTTCAAAATTATGATACTGTGTCAAAACTGACGTATTTCTATGAGACAATGCTGGTTTTGACACAAAACGTTCAAAACTATGATACAGTGTCAAAACTGACGTATTTCAATGAGAAAACACTGGTTTTGACACAAAATGTTAAAAATTATGATTCTGATTCAAAACTGATGTATTTCAAAAAGAAAACGCTGGTTTTGACACAATGAGTTCAAAATTATGATACTGTGTCAAAACTGACGTATTTCTATGAGAAAACGCTGGTTTTGACACAAAACGATAAAAATTATGATTCTGTGTCAAAATTGACGTATTTCAATGAGAAAACGCTGGTTTTGACACAAAACGATAAAAATTATGATTCTGTGTCAAAATTGACGTATTTCAATGAGAAAACGCTGGTTTTGACACAATGAGTTCAAAACTATGATACTGTGTCAAAATTGACGTACTGCAATGAGAAAACGCTGGTTTTAACAAAATGAGTTCAAAATTATGATACTGTGTCAAAATTGACGTATTTCAATGAGAAAATGCTGGTTTTGACACAAAACGTTAAAAACTATGATACTGTGTCAAAAATGACGTATTTCAATGAGAAAACGCTGGTTTTGACCCAATTGGTCAAGAACTATGATACTGTGTCAAAACTGACGTATTTCTATGAGACAATGCTGCTTTTGACACAAATCGTTGAAAACTATGATACAGTGTCAAAAACTGACGTATTTCAATGAGAAAACGCTTGTTTTAACAAAATGAGTTCAAAACTATGATACTGTGTCAAAACTGACGTATTTCTATGAGACAATGCTGCTTTTGACACAAAACGTTCAAAACTATGATACAGTGTCAAAACTAACGTATTTCAACAAGAAAACGCTGGTTTTGACACAATGAGTTCAAAATTATGATACTGTGTCAAAACTGACGTATTTCAATGAGAAAACGCTTGTTTTAACAAAATGAGTTCAAAACTATGATACTGTGTCAAAACCAATGTATTTCTGAGACAATGCTGGTTTTGACACAAAATGTTCAAAACTATGATACAGTGTCAAAACTAACGTATTTTAACAAGAAAACGCTGGTTTTGACACAATGAGTTCAAAATTATGATACTGTGTCCAAACTGACGTATTTCAATGAGAAAACGCTTGTTTTAACAAAATGAGTTCAAAACTATGATACTGTGTCAAAACTGATGTATTTCTATGAGACAATGCTGGTTTTGACACAAAACGTTCAAAATGATGATACAGTATCAAAACTGACGTATTTCAATGAGAAAACACTTATTTTAACAAAATGAGTTCAAAACTATGATACTGTGTCAAAACTGACGTATTTCTGAGACAATGCTGGTTTTGACACAAAACGTTCAAAACTATGATACAGTGTCAAAACTAACGTATTTTAACAAGAAAACGCTGGTTTTGACACAATGAGTTCAAAATTATGATACTGTGTCCAAACTGACGTATTTCAATGAGAAAACGCTTGTTTTAACAAAATGAGTTCAAAACTATGATACTGTGTCAAAACTGATGTATTTCTATGAGACAATGCTGGTTTTGACACAAAACGTTCAAAATGATGATACAGTGTCAAAACTGACGTATTTCAATGAGAAAACACTTATTTTAACAAAATGAGTTCAAAACTATGATACTGTGTCAAAACTGACGTATTTCTGAGACAATGCTGGTTTTGACACAAAACGTTCAAAACTATGATACAGTGTCAAAACTGACGTATTTCAATGAGAAAACGCTTGTTTTAACAAAATGAATTCAAAACTATGATACTGTGTCAAAACTGACGTATTTCTATGAGACAATGCTGCTTTTGACACAAAACGTTCAAAACTATGATACAGTGTCAAAACTAATGTATTTCAACAAGAAAACGCTGGTTTTGACACAATGAGTTCAAAATTATGATACTGTGTCAAAACTGACGTATTTCAATGAGAAAACGCTTGTTTTAACAAAATGAGTTCAAAACTATGATACTGTGTCAAAACCAATGTATTTCTGAGACAATGCTGGTTTTGACACAAAATGTTCAAAACTATGATACAGTGTCAAAACTAACGTATTTTAACAAGAAAACGCTGGTTTTGACACAATGAGTTCAAAATTATGATACTGTGTCCAAACTGACGTATTTCAATGAGAAAACGCTTGTTTTAACAAAATGAGTTCAAAACTATGATACTGTGTCAAAACTGATGTATTTCTATGAGACAATGCTGGTTTTGACACAAAACGTTCAAAATGATGATACAGTGTCAAAACTGACGTATTTCAATGAGAAAACACTTATTTTAACAAAATGAGTTCAAAACTATGATACTGTGTCAAAACTGACGTATTTCTGAGACAATGCTGGTTTTGACACAAAACGTTCAAAACTATGATACAGTGTCAAAACTGACGTATTTCAATTAGAAAACGCTTGTTTTAACAAAATGAATTCAAAACTATGATACTGTGTCAAAACTGACGTATTTCTATGAGACAATGCTGGTTTTGACACAAAACGTTCAAAACTATGATACAGTGTCAAAACTGACGTATTTCAATGAGAAAACACTGGTTTTGACACGAAACGTTAAAAATTATGATTCTGATTCAAAACTGATGTATTTCAACAAGAAAACGCTGGTTTTGACACATTGAGTTCAAAATTATGATACTGTGTCAAAACTGACGTATTTCTATGAGACAATGCTGGTTTTGACACAAAACGTTCAAAACTATGATACAGTGTCAAAACTGACGTATTTCAATGAGAAAACACTGGTTTTGACACAAAATGTTAAAAATTATGATTCTGATTCAAAACTGATGTATTTCAAAAAGAAAACGCTGGTTTTGACACAATGAGTTCAAAATTATGATACTGTGTCAAAACTGACGTATTTCTATGAGAAAACGCTGGTTTTGACACAAAACGATAAAAATTATGATTCTGTGTCAAAATTGACGTATTTCAATGAGAAAACGCTGGTTTTGACACAAAACGATAAAAATTATGATTCTGTGTCAAAATTGACGTATTTCAATGAGAAAACGCTGGTTTTGACACAATGAGTTCAAAACTATGATACTGTGTCAAAATTGACGTACTGCAATGAGAAAACGCTGGTTTTAACAAAATGAGTTCAAAATTATGATACTGTGTCAAAATTGACGTATTTCAATGAGAAAATGCTGGTTTTGACACAAAACGTTAAAAACTATGATACTGTGTCAAAAATGACGTATTTCAATGAGAAAACGCTGGTTTTGACCCAATTGGTCAAGAACTATGATACTGTGTCAAAACTGACGTATTTCTATGAGACAATGCTGCTTTTGACACAAATCGTTGAAAACTATGATACAGTGTCAAAAACTGACGTATTTCAATGAGAAAACGCTTGTTTTAACAAAATGAGTTCAAAACTATGATACTGTGTCAAAACTGACGTATTTCTATGAGACAATGCTGCTTTTGACACAAAACGTTCAAAACTATGATACAGTGTCAAAACTAACGTATTTCAACAAGAAAACGCTGGTTTTGACACAATGAGTTCAAAATTATGATACTGTGTCAAAACTGACGTATTTCAATGAGAAAACGCTTGTTTTAACAAAATGAGTTCAAAACTATGATACTGTGTCAAAACCAATGTATTTCTGAGACAATGCTGGTTTTGACACAAAATGTTCAAAACTATGATACAGTGTCAAAACTAACGTATTTTAACAAGAAAACGCTGGTTTTGACACAATGAGTTCAAAATTATGATACTGTGTCCAAACTGACGTATTTCAATGAGAAAACGCTTGTTTTAACAAAATGAGTTCAAATCTATGATACTGTGTCAAAACTGATGTATTTCTATGAGACAATGCTGGTTTTGACACAAAACGTTCAAAATGATGATACAGTGTCAAAACTGACGTATTTCAATGAGAAAACACTTATTTTAACAAAATGAGTTCAAAACTATGATACTGTGTCAAAACTGACGTATTTCTGAGACAATGCTGGTTTTGACACAAAACGTTCAAAACTATGATACAGTGTCAAAACTGACGTATTTCAATGAAAAAACGCTTGTTTTAACAAAATGAATTCAAAACTATGATACTGTGTCAAAACTGACGTATTTCTATGAGACAATGCTGGTTTTGACACAAAGCGTTCAAAACTAAGATACAGTGTCAAAACTGACGTATTTCAATGAGAAAACACTGGATTTGACACGAAACGTTAAAAATTATGATTCTGATTCAAAACTGATGTATTTCAACAAGAAAACGCTGGTTGTTGCACACATTGAGTTCAAAACTATGATACTGTGTCAAAACTGACGTATTTCTGAGACAATGCTGGTTTTGACACAAAACGTTCAAAACTATGATACAGTGTCAAAACTGACGTATTTCAATGAGAAAACGCTTGTTTTAACAAAATGAATTCAAAACTATGATACTGTGTCAAAACTGACGTATTTCTATGAGACAATGCTGCTTTTGACACAAAACGTTCAAAACTATGATACAGTGTCAAAACTAATGTATTTCAACAAGAAAACGCTGGTTTTGACACAATGAGTTCAAAATTATGATACTGTGTCAAAACTGACGTATTTCAATGAGAAAACGCTTGTTTTAACAAAATGAGTTCAAAACTATGATACTGTGTCAAAACCAATGTATTTCTGAGACAATGCTGGTTTTGACACAAAATGTTCAAAACTATGATACAGTGTCAAAACTAACGTATTTTAACAAGAAAACGCTGGTTTTGACACAATGAGTTCAAAATTATGATACTGTGTCCAAACTGACGTATTTCAATGAGAAAACGCTTGTTTTAACAAAATGAGTTCAAAACTATGATACTGTGTCAAAACTGATGTATTTCTATGAGACAATGCTGGTTTTGACACAAAACGTTCAAAATGATGATACAGTGTCAAAACTGACGTATTTCAATGAGAAAACACTTATTTTAACAAAATGAGTTCAAAACTATGATACTGTGTCAAAACTGACGTATTTCTGAGACAATGCTGGTTTTGACACAAAACGTTCAAAACTATGATACAGTGTCAAAACTGACGTATTTCAATTAGAAAACGCTTGTTTTAACAAAATGAATTCAAAACTATGATACTGTGTCAAAACTGACGTATTTCTATGAGACAATGCTGGTTTTGACACAAAACGTTCAAAACTATGATACAGTGTCAAAACTGACGTATTTCAATGAGAAAACACTGGTTTTGACACGAAACGTTAAAAATTATGATTCTGATTCAAAACTGATGTATTTCAACAAGAAAACGCTGGTTTTGACACATTGAGTTCAAAATTATGATACTGTGTCAAAACTGACGTATTTCTATGAGACAATGCTGGTTTTGACACAAAACGTTCAAAACTATGATACAGTGTCAAAACTGACGTATTTCAATGAGAAAACACTGGTTTTGACACAAAATGTTAAAAATTATGATTCTGATTCAAAACTGATGTATTTCAAAAAGAAAACGCTGGTTTTGACACAATGAGTTCAAAATTATGATACTGTGTCAAAACTGACGTATTTCTATGAGAAAACGCTGGTTTTGACACAAAACGATAAAAATTATGATTCTGTGTCAAAATTGACGTATTTCAATGAGAAAACGCTGGTTTTGACACAAAACGATAAAAATTATGATTCTGTGTCAAAATTGACGTATTTCAATGAGAAAACGCTGGTTTTGACACAATGAGTTCAAAACTATGATACTGTGTCAAAATTGACGTACTGCAATGAGAAAACGCTGGTTTTAACAAAATGAGTTCAAAATTATGATACTGTGTCAAAATTGACGTATTTCAATGAGAAAATGCTGGTTTTGACACAAAACGTTAAAAACTATGATACTGTGTCAAAAATGACGTATTTCAATGAGAAAACGCTGGTTTTGACCCAATTGGTCAAGAACTATGATACTGTGTCAAAACTGACGTATTTCTATGAGACAATGCTGCTTTTGACACAAATCGTTGAAAACTATGATACAGTGTCAAAAACTGACGTATTTCAATGAGAAAACGCTTGTTTTAACAAAATGAGTTCAAAACTATGATACTGTGTCAAAACTGACGTATTTCTATGAGACAATGCTGCTTTTGACACAAAACGTTCAAAACTATGATACAGTGTCAAAACTAACGTATTTCAACAAGAAAACGCTGGTTTTGACACAATGAGTTCAAAATTATGATACTGTGTCAAAACTGACGTATTTCAATGAGAAAACGCTTGTTTTAACAAAATGAGTTCAAAACTATGATACTGTGTCAAAACCAATGTATTTCTGAGACAATGCTGGTTTTGACACAAAATGTTCAAAACTATGATACAGTGTCAAAACTAACGTATTTTAACAAGAAAACGCTGGTTTTGACACAATGAGTTCAAAATTATGATACTGTGTCCAAACTGACGTATTTCAATGAGAAAACGCTTGTTTTAACAAAATGAGTTCAAAACTATGATACTGTGTCAAAACTGATGTATTTCTATGAGACAATGCTGGTTTTGACACAAAACGTTCAAAATGATGATACAGTATCAAAACTGACGTATTTCAATGAGAAAACACTTATTTTAACAAAATGAGTTCAAAACTATGATACTGTGTCAAAACTGACGTATTTCTGAGACAATGCTGGTTTTGACACAAAACGTTCAAAACTATGATACAGTGTCAAAACTGACGTATTTCAATGAAAAAACGCTTGTTTTAACAAAATGAATTCAAAACTATGATACTGTGTCAAAACTGACGTATTTCTATGAGACAATGCTGGTTTTGACACAAAGCGTTCAAAACTAAGATACAGTGTCAAAACTGACGTATTTCAATGAGAAAACACTGGATTTGACACGAAACGTTAAAAATTATGATTCTGATTCAAAACTGATGTATTTCAACAAGAAAACGCTGGTTTTGACACATTGAGTTCAAAATTATGATACTGTGTCAAAACTGACGTATTTCTGAGACAATGCTGGTTTTGACACAAAACGTTCAAAACTATGATACAGTGTCAAAACTGACGTATTTCAATGAAAAAACGCTTGTTTTAACAAAATGAATTCAAAACTATGATACTGTGTCAAAACTGACGTATTTCTATGAGACAATGCTGGTTTTGACACAAAGCGTTCAAAACTAAGATACAGTGTCAAAACTGACGTATTTCAATGAGAAAACACTGGATTTGACACGAAACGTTAAAAATTATGATTCTGATTCAAAACTGATGTATTTCAACAAGAAAACGCTGGTTTTGACACAATGAGTTCAAAATTATGATACTGTGTCAAAACTGACGTATTTCTATGAGACAATGCTGGTTTTGACACAAAACGTTCAAAACTATGATACAGTGTCAAAACTGACGTATTTCAATGAGAAAACGCTGGTTTTGACACAAAAGTTAAAAATTATGATACTGATGTCAAAACTGATGTATTTCAACGAGAAAACGCTGGTTTTGACACAATGAGTTCAAAATTATGATACTGTGTCAAAACTGACGTATTTCTATGAGAAAACGCTGGTTTTGACACAAAACGATAAAAATTATGATTCTGTGTCAAAACTGACGTATTTCAATGAGAAAACGCTGGTTTTGACACAATGAGTTCAAAACTATGATACTGTGTCAAAATTGACGTACTGCAATGAGAAAACGCTGGTTTTAACAAAATGAGTTCAAAATTATGATACTGTGTCAAAATTGACGTATTTCAATGAGAAAATGCTGGTTTTGACACAAAACGTTAAAAACTATGATACTGTGTCAAAAATGACGTATTTCAATGAGAAAACGCTGGTTTTGACCCAATTGGTCAAGAACTATGATACTGTGTCAAAACTGACGTATTTCTATGAGACAATGCTGCTTTTGACACAAATCGTTGAAAACTATGATACAGTGTCAAAAACTGACGTATTTCAATGAGAAAACGCTTGTTTTGACACAATGAGTTCAAAACCATGATACTGTGTCAAAATTGACGTATTTCAATGAGAAAACGCTGGTTTTGACACAATGAGTTCAAAATTATGATACTGTGTCAAAATTGACGTATTTCAATGAGAAAACGCTGGTTTTGACACAAAACGTTAAAAACTATGATACTGTGTCAAAATTGACGTATTTCAATGAGAAAACGCTGGTTTTGACACAATGAGTTCAAAATTATGATACTGTGTCAAAACTTACGTATTTCTATGAGACAATGCTGGTTTTGACACAAAACGTTCAAAACTATGATACAGTGTCAAAAATGACGTATTTCAATGAGAAAACGCTGGTTTTGACCCAATTGGTCAAGAACTATGATACTGTGTCAAAACTGACGTATTTCAATGAGAAAACGCTAGTTTTGACACAATAGTTGAAAACTATGATACTGTGTCAAAACTGACGTATTTCAATGAGAAAACGCTTGTTTTGACACAATGAGGTCAAAACCATGATACTGTGTCAAAATTGACGTATTTCAATGAGAAAACGCTGGTTTTGACACAAAACGTTAAAAACTATGATACTGTGTCAAAATTGACGTATTTCAATGAGAAAACGCTGGTTTTGACAAAATGAGTTCAAAACTATGATACTGTGTCAAAACTGATGTATTTCAATGAGAAAACGCTGGTTTTGACACAATGAGTTCAAAATTATGATACAGTGTCAAAACTGACGTATTTCAATGACAAAACGCTTCTTTTAACAAAATGGGGTTCAAAATTATGATACAGTGTCAAAACTGACGTATTTCAATGAGAAAACGCTTGTTTTAACAAAATGAGTTCAAAACTATGATAGTGTCAAAACTGACGTATTTCTATGAGACAATGCTGGTTTTGACACAAAATGTTCAAAACTATGATACAGTGTCAAAACTGACGTATTTCAATGAGAAAACGCTGGTTTTGACACAAAACGTTAAAAATTATGATACTGTGTCAAAACTGACGTATTTCAATGAGAAAACGCTGGTTTTGACACAATAGGTTCAAAATATGATACTGTGTCAAAACTGACGTATTTCAATGAGAAAACGCTGGTTTTGACACAATACGTGAAAATATGATACTGTGTCAAAACTGACGTATTTCAATGAGAAAACGCTGGTTTTGACACAATAGTTCAAAATTATGATACTGTGTCAAAACTGACGTATTTCAATGAGAAAACGCTAGTTTTGACACAATAGTTCAAACTGTGATACTGTGTCAAAACTATCGTATTTCAATGAGAAAACGCTGGTTTTGACACAATAGGTTAAAACTATGATACTGTGTCAAAACTGACGTATTTCAATGAGAAAACGCTAGTTTTGACACAATAGTTAAAACTATGATACTGTGTCAAAACTGACGTATTTCAATGAGAAAACGCTGGTTTTGACACAATAGGTTAAAACTATGATACTGTGTCAAAACTGACGTATTTCAATGAGAAAACGCTAGTTTTGACACAATGAGTTCAAAATGTGATACTGTGTCAAAACTGACGTATTTCAATGAGAAAACGCTAGTTTTGACACAATAGGTTCAAAACTATGATACTGTGTCAAAACTGACGTATTTCAATGAGAAAACGCTAGTTTTGACACAATGGTCAGAACTGTGATACTGTGTCAAAACAGACGTATTTCAATGAGAAAACGCTAGTTTTGACACAATAGTTCAAACTGTGATACTGTGTCAAAACTGACGTATTTCAATGAGAAAACGCTAGTTTTGACACAATAGGTAGATACTGTGTCAAAACTGACGTATTTCAATGAGAAAACGCTAGTTTTGACACAATAGGTTAAAACTTGATACTGTGTCAAAACTGACGTATTTCAATGAGAAAACGCTGGTTTTGACACAATAGGTCAAACTTGATACTGTGTCAAAACAGACGTATTTCAATGAGAAAACGCTAGTTTTGACACAATAGGTTCAAACTTGATACTGTGTCAAAACTGACGTATTTCAATGAGAAAACGCTGGTTTTGACACAATAGTTAAACTGTGATACTGTGTCAAAACTGACGTATTTCAATGAGAAAACGCTAGTTTTGACACAATGAGTTCAAAACTGTGATACTGTGTCAAAACTGACGTATTTCAATGAGAAAACGCTAGTTTTGACACAATAGGTCAAACTTGATACTGTGTCAAAACTGACGTATTTCAATGAGAAAACGCTAGTTTTGACACAATAGTTAAACTGTGATACTGTGTCAAAACTGACGTATTTCAATGAGAAAACGCTAGTTTTGACACAATAGGTGATACTGTGTCAAAACGACGTAACTCAATGAGAAAACGCTAGTTTTGACACAATAGGTCAAACTTGATACTGTGTCAAAACTGACGTATTTCAATGAGAAAACGCTAGTTTTGACACAATAGTTCAAAACTGTGATACTGTGTCAAAACTGACGTATTTCAATGAGAAAACGCTAGTTTTGACACAATAGGTCAAATTGATACTGTGTCAAAACTGACGTATTTCAATGAGAAAACGCTAGTTTTGACACAATAGGTTAAATTGATACTGTGTCAAAACTGACGTATTTCAATGAGAAAACGCTAGTTTTGACACAATAGTTCAAATGTGATACTGTGTCAAAACTGACGTATTTCAATGAGAAAACGCTAGTTTTGACACAATAGGTCAATTGATACTGTGTCAAAACTGACGTATTTCAATGAGAAAACGCTAGTTTTGACACAAGGTTCAAACTGTGATACTGTGTCAAAACTGACGTATTTCAATGAGAAAACGCTAGTTTTGACACAATAGGTTCAAATTGATACTGTGTCAAAACTGACGTAACTCAATGAGAAAACGCTAGTTTTGACACAATAGGTTAAATTGATACTGTGTCAAAACTGACGTATTTCAATGAGAAAACGCTAGTTTTGACACAATAGGTGATACTGTGTCAAAACAAACGTAACTCAATGAGAAAACGCTAGTTTTGACACAATAGGTTCAAACCTGTGATACTGTGTCAAAACTGACGTATTTCAATGAGAAAACGCTAGTTTTGACACAATAGTTCAAACCTGTGATACTGTGTCAAAACTGACGTATTTCAATGAGAAAACGCTAGTTTTGACACAAGTTCAAATGTGATACTGTGTCAAAACTGACGTAATTCAATGAGAAAACGCTAGTTTTGACACAATAGGTTCAAAACTTGATACTGTGTCAAAACTGATCGTATTTCAATGAGAAAACGCTAGTTTTGACACAATAGTTAAACTGTGATACTGTGTCAAAACTGACGTATTTCAATGAGAAAACGCTAGTTTTGACACAATAGTTCAAAACTGTGATACTGTGTCAAAACTGACGTATTTCAATGAGAAAACGCTAGTTTTGACACAATAGGTTCAAACCTGTGATACTGTGTCAAAACTGACGTATTTCAATGAGAAAACGCTAGTTTTGACACAATAGTTCAAACTGTGATACTGTGTCAAAACTGACGTATTTCAATGAGAAAACGCTAGTTTTGACACAATAGGTGATACTGTGTCAAAACTGTCGTATTTCAATGAGAAAACGCTAGTTTTGACACAATAGTTCAAACTGTGATACTGTGTCAAAACTGACGTATTTCAATGAGAAAACGCTAGTTTTGACACAATAGGTAAAATTTGATACTGTGTCAAAACTGACGTATTTCAATGAGAAAACGCTAGTTTTGACACAATAGTTCAATGTGATACTGTGTCAAAACTGACGTAACTCAATGAGAAAACGCTAGTTTTGACACAATAGGTTCAAACTTGATACTGTGTCAAAACTGACGTAACTCAATGAGAAAACGCTAGTTTTGACACAATAGGTTCAAACCTGTGATACTGTGTCAAAACTGACGTATTTCAATGAGAAAACGCTAGTTTTGACACAATAGGTGATACTGTGTCAAAACTGTCGTATTTCAATGAGAAAACGCTAGTTTTGACACAATAGGTGATACTGTGTCAAAACAAGCGTAACTCAATGAGAAAACGCTAGTTTTGACACAATAGGTTCAAAATTTTGATACTGTGTCAAAACGAGCGTAACTCAATGAGAAAACGCTAGTTTTGACACAATAGGTGATACTGTGTCAAAACGAACGTAACTCAATGAGAAAACGCTAGTTTTGACACCATAGGTTCAAACCTGTGATACTGTGTCAAAACTGACGTATTTCAATGAGAAAACGCTAGTTTTGACACAATAGGTTCAAAATTGTGATACTGTGTCAAAACGAGCGTATTTCAATGAGAAAACGCTAGTTTTGACACAATAGGTGATACTGTGTCAAAACAAGCGTAACTCAATGAGAAAACGCTAGTTTTGTCACAATAGGTTCAAAATTTTGATACTGTGTCAAAACGAGCGTAACTCAATGAGAAAACGCTAGTTTTGACACAATAGGTGATACTGTGTCAAAACGAGCGTAACTCAATGAGAAAACGCTAGTTTTGACACAATAGGTTCAAAATTGTGATACTGTGTCAAAACGAGCGTAACTCAATGAGAAAACGCTAGTTTTGACACAATAGGTTCAAATTGATACTGTGTCAAAACTGACGTATTTCAATGAGAAAACGCTAGTTTTGACACAATAGGTGATACTGTGTCAAAACTGACGTAACTCAATGAGAAAACGCTAGTTTTGACACAATAGGTTCAAACCTGTGATACTGTGTCAAAACTGACGTATTTCAATGAGAAAACGCTAGTTTTGACACAATAGGTTCAAACCTGTGATACTGTGTCAAAACTGACGTATTTCAATGAGAAAACGCTAGTTTTGACACAATAGGTGATACTGTGTCAAAACTGACGTATTTCAATGAGAAAACGCTAGTTTTGACACAATAGGTGATACTGTGTCAAAACTGACGTAACTCAATGAGAAAACGCTAGTTTTGACACCATAGGTTCAAACCTGTGATACTGTGTCAAAACTGACGTATTTCAATGAGAAAACGCTAGTTTTGACACAATAGGTTCAAAATTTTGATACTGTGTCAAAACTGTCGTATTTCAATGAGAAAACGCTAGTTTTGACACAATAGGTGATACTGTGTCAAAACAAGCGTAACTCAATGAGAAAACGCTAGTTTTGACACAATAGGTTCAAACCTGTGATACTGTGTCAAAACGAGCGTAACTCAATGAGAAAACGCTAGTTTTGACACAATAGGTGATACTGTGTCAAAACGAGCGTAACTCAATGAGAAAACGCTAGTTTTGACACAATAGGTTCAAACCTGTGATACTGTGTCAAAACTGACGTATTTCAATGAGAAAACGCTGGTTTTGACACAATAGGTTCAAAATTGTGATACTGTGTCAAAACGAGCGTATTTCAATGAGAAAACGCTAGTTTTGACACAATAGGTGATACTGTGTCAAAACAAGCGTAACTCAATGAGAAAACGCTAGTTTTGACACAATAGGTCCAAACCTTTGATACTGTGTCAAAACGAGCGTAACTCAATGAGAAAACGCTAGTTTTGACACAATAGGTTCAAAATTGTGATACTGTGTCAAAACGAGCGTAACTCAATGAGAAAACGCTGGTTTTGACACAATAGGTTCAAAATTGTGATACTGTGTCAAAACGAGCGTAACTCAATGAGAAAACGCTAGTTTTGACACAATAATTGATACTGTGTCAAAACGAGCGTAACTCAATGAGAAAACGCTAGTTTTGACACAATAGGTTCAAAATTGTGATACTGTGTCAAAACGAGCGTATTTCAATGAGAAAACGCTAGTTTTGACACAATAGGTGATACTGTGTCAAAACGAGCGTAACTCAATGAGAAAACGCTAGTTTTGACACAATAGGTGATACTGTGTCAAAACCAACGTAACTCAATGAGAAAACGCTAGTTTTGACACAATAGGTTCAAAATTGTGATACTGTGTCAAAACGAGCGTAACTCAATGAGAAAACGCTAGTTTTGACACAATAGGTGATACTGTGTCAAAACCAACGTAACTCAATGAGAAAACGCTAGTTTTGACACCATAGGTTCAAACCTGTGATACTGTGTCAAAACTGACGTATTTCAATGAGAAAACGCTGGTTTTGACACAATAGGTTCAAAATTGTGATACTGTGTCAAAACGAGCGTAACTCAATGAGAAAACGCTAGTTTTGACACAATAGGTGATACTGTGTCAAAACAGCGTAACTCAATGAGAAAACGCTAGTTTTGACACAATAGGTCAATGTGATACTGTGTCAAAACGAGCGTAACTCAATGAGAAAACGCTAGTTTTGACACAATAGGTGATACTGTGTCAAAACAGCGTAACTCAATGAGAAAACGCTAGTTTTGACACAATAGGTTCAAATGTGATACTGTGTCAAAACTGAGCGTAACTCAATGAGAAAACGCTAGTTTTGACACAATAGGTCAAGTGATACTGTGTCAAAACGAGCGTAACTCAATGAGAAAACGCTAGTTTTGACACAATAGGTGATACTGTGTCAAAACTGACGTAACTCAATGAGAAAACGCTAGTTTTGACACAATAGGTGATACTGTGTCAAAACTGACGTATTTCAATGAGAAAACGCTAGTTTTGACACAATAGGTGATACTGTGTCAAAACTGACGTAACTCAATGAGAAAACGCTAGTTTTGACACAATAGGTGATACTGTGTCAAAACCAACGTAACTCAATGAGAAAACGCTAGTTTTGACACAATAGGTCAAAAACTTTGATACTGTGTCAAAACTGACGTATTTCAATGAGAAAACGCTAGTTTTGACACAATAGGTCAAATTGATACTGTGTCAAAACTGTCGTATTTCAATGAGAAAACGCTAGTTTTGACACAATAGGTGATACTGTGTCAAAACAAGCGTAACTCAATGAGAAAACGCTAGTTTTGACACAATAGGTTCAAACTTGATACTGTGTCAAAACGAGCGTAACTCAATGAGAAAACGCTAGTTTTGACACAATAGGTGATACTGTGTCAAAACCAACGTAACTCAATGAGAAAACGCTAGTTTTGACACAATAGGTTCAAACCTGTGATACTGTGTCAAAACTGACGTATTTCAATGAGAAAACGCTAGTTTTGACACAATAGGTTCAAAATGTGATACTGTGTCAAAACGAGCGTAACTCAATGAGAAAACGCTAGTTTTGACACAATAGGTGATACTGTGTCAAAACAAGCGTAACTCAATGAGAAAACGCTAGTTTTGTCACAATAGGTTCAAAATTTTGATACTGTGTCAAAACGAGCGTAACTCAATGAGAAAACGCTAGTTTTGACACAATAGGTTCAAAATTGTGATACTGTGTCAAAACGAGCGTAACTCAATGAGAAAACGCTAGTTTTGACACAATAGGTGATACTGTGTCAAAACGAGCGTAACTCAATGAGAAAACGCTAGTTTTGACACAATAGGTCAAAACCTGTAATACTGTGTCAAAACTGACGTAACTCAATGAGAAAACGCTAGTTTTGACACAATAGGTTCAAATGTGATACTGTGTCAAAACGAGCGTAACTCAATGAGAAAACGCTAGTTTTGACACAATAGGTTCAAAATTTTGATACTGTGTCAAAACGAGCGTAACTCAATGAGAAAACGCTAGTTTTGACACAATAGGTGATACTGTGTCAAAACAACGTAACTCAATGAGAAAACGCTAGTTTTGACACAATAGGTTCAAAATTGTGATACTGTGTCAAAACGAGCGTAACTCAATGAGAAAACGCTAGTTTTGACACAATAGGTGATACTGTGTCAAAACGAACGTAACTCAATGAGAAAACGCTAGTTTTGACACAATAGGTTCAAACCTGTGATACTGTGTCAAAACTGACGTATTTCAATGAGAAAACGCTAGTTTTGACACAATACGTGATACTGTGTCAAAACGAGCTTAACTCAATGAGAAAAAACGCTAATTTTGACACAATAGGTGATACTGTGTCAAAACAAGCGTAACTCAATGAGAAAACGCTAGTTTTGACACAATAGGTTCAAATGTGATACTGTGTCAAAACTGAGCGTAACTCAATGAGAAAACGCTAGTTTTGACACAATAGGTTCAAATGATACTGTGTCAAAACGAGCGTAACTCAATGAGAAAACGCTAGTTTTGACACAATAGGTGATACTGTGTCAAAACAGACGTAACTCAATGAGAAAACGCTAGTTTTGACACAATAGGTTCAAATGTGATACTGTGTCAAAACGAGCGTAACTCAATGAGAAAACGCTAGTTTTGACACAATAGGTGATACTGTGTCAAAACCAACGTAACTCAATGAGAAAACGCTAGTTTTGACACAATAGGTGATACTGTGTCAAAACTGACGTATTTCAATGAGAAAACGCTAGTTTTGACACAATAGGTCAAAGATACTGTGTCAAAACGAGCGTAACTCAATGAGAAAACGCTAGTTTTGACACAATAGGTGATACTGTGTCAAAACGAGCGTAACTCAATGAGAAAACGCTAGTTTTGACACAATAGGTTCAAACCTGTGATACTGTGTCAAAACGAGCGTAACTCAATGAGAAAACGCTAGTTTTGACACAATAGGTGATACTGTGTCAAAACAAGCGTAACTCAATGAGAAAACGCTAGTTTTGTCACAATAGGTTCAAAATTTTGATACTGTGTCAAAACGAGCGTAACTCAATGAGAAAACGCTAGTTTTGACACAATAGGTGATACTGTGTCAAAACGAGCGTAACTCAATGAGAAAACGCTAGTTTTGACACAATAGGTGATACTGTGTCAAAACGAGCGTAACTCAATGAGAAAACGCTAGTTTTGACACAATAGGTTCAAATGTGATACTGTGTCAAAACGAGCGTAACTCAATGAGAAAACGCTAGTTTTGACACAATAGGTGATACTGTGTCAAAACGACGTAACTCAATGAGAAAACGCTAGTTTTGACACAATAGGTTCAAATGTGATACTGTGTCAAAACGAGCGTAACTCAATGAGAAAACGCTAGTTTTGACACAATAGGTGATACTGTGTCAAAACAGCGTAACTCAATGAGAAAACGCTAGTTTTGACACAATAGGTTCAAAACTGTGATACTGTGTCAAAACGAGCGTAACTCAATGAGAAAACGCTAGTTTTGACACAATAGGTGATACTGTGTCAAAACAGCGTAACTCAATGAGAAAACGCTAGTTTTGACACAATAGGTGATACTGTGTCAAAACAACGTAACTCAATGAGAAAACGCTAGTTTTGACACAATAGGTTCAAATGTGATACTGTGTCAAAACGAGCGTAACTCAATGAGAAAACGCTAGTTTTGACACAATAGGTGATACTGTGTCAAAACGACGTAACTCAATGAGAAAACGCTAGTTTTGACACAATAGGTTCAAACTGTGATACTGTGTCAAAACTGACGTAACTCAATGAGAAAACGCTAGTTTTGACACAATAGGTGATACTGTGTCAAAACAGCGTAACTCAATGAGAAAACGCTAGTTTTGACACAATAGGTGATACTGTGTCAAAACAGCGTAACTCAATGAGAAAACGCTAGTTTTGACACAATAGGTCAAAGTGATACTGTGTCAAAACGAGCGTAACTCAATGAGAAAACGCTAGTTTTGACACAATAGGTGATACTGTGTCAAAACAGCGTAACTCAATGAGAAAACGCTAGTTTTGACACAATAGGTGATACTGTGTCAAAACGAGCGTAACTCAATGAGAAAACGCTAGTTTTGACACAATAGGTGATACTGTGTCAAAACGAGCGTAACTCAATGAGAAAACGCTAGTTTTGACACAATAGGTGATACTGTGTCAAAACGAGCGTAACTCAATGAGAAAACGCTAGTTTTGACACAATAGGTTCAAAATGTGATACTGTGTCAAAACGAGCGTAACTCAATGAGAAAACGCTAGTTTTGACACAATAGGTGATACTGTGTCAAAACAAGCGTAACTCAATGAGAAAACGCTAGTTTTGACACAATAGGTGATACTGTGTCAAAACGAGCGTAACTCAATGAGAAAACGCTAGTTTTGACACAATAGGTCAAGTGATACTGTGTCAAAACGACGTAACTCAATGAGAAAACGCTAGTTTTGACACAATAGGTTCAAATGTGATACTGTGTCAAAACGAGCGTAACTCAATGAGAAAACGCTAGTTTTGACACAATAGGTGATACTGTGTCAAAACAGCGTAACTCAATGAGAAAACGCTAGTTTTGACACAATAGGTAATGTGATACTGTGTCAAAACTGACGTAACTCAATGAGAAAACGCTAGTTTTGACACAATAGGTTCAAAATTGTGATACTGTGTCAAAACGAGCGTAACTCAATGAGAAAACGCTAGTTTTGACACAATAGGTGATACTGTGTCAAAACAGCGTAACTCAATGAGAAAACGCTAGTTTTGACACAATAGGTCAAATGTGATACTGTGTCAAAACGAGCGTAACTCAATGAGAAAACGCTAGTTTTGACACAATAGGTGATACTGTGTCAAAACAAGCGTAACTCAATGAGAAAACGCTAGTTTTGACACAATAGGTTCAAACCTGTGATACTGTGTCAAAAAGAGCGTAACTCAATGAGAAAACGCTAGTTTTGACACAATAGGTCAAATGTGATACTGTGTCAAAACTAGCGTAACTCAATGAGAAAACGCTAGTTTTGACACAATAGGTGATACTGTGTCAAAACGAGCGTAACTCAATGAGAAAACGCTAGTTTTGACACAATAGGTTCAAATGATACTGTGTCAAAACGAGCGTAACTCAATGAGAAAACGCTAGTTTTGACACAATAGGTGATACTGTGTCAAAACAAGCGTAACTCAATGAGAAAACGCTAGTTTTGTCACAATAGGTTCAAAATTGTGATACTGTGTCAAAACGAGCGTAACTCAATGAGAAAACGCTAGTTTTGACACAATAGGTGATACTGTGTCAAAACAGCGTAACTCAATGAGAAAACGCTAGTTTTGACACAATAGGTTCAAATGATACTGTGTCAAAACGAGCGTAACTCAATGAGAAAACGCTAGTTTTGACACAATAGGTTCAAATGTGATACTGTGTCAAAACGAGCGTAACTCAATGAGAAAACGCTAGTTTTGACACAATAGGTGATACTGTGTCAAAACGACGTAACTCAATGAGAAAACGCTAGTTTTGACACAATAGGTTCAAATGTGATACTGTGTCAAAACGAGCGTAACTCAATGAGAAAACGCTAGTTTTGACACAATAGGTGATACTGTGTCAAAACAACGTAACTCAATGAGAAAACGCTAGTTTTGACACAATAGGTTCAAATGTGATACTGTGTCAAAACGAGCGTAACTCAATGAGAAAACGCTAGTTTTGACACAATAGGTGATACTGTGTCAAAACAGCGTAACTCAATGAGAAAACGCTAGTTTTGACACAATAGGTGATACTGTGTCAAAACAAGCGTAACTCAATGAGAAAACGCTAGTTTTGACACAATAGGTTCAAATGTGATACTGTGTCAAAACGAGCGTAACTCAATGAGAAAACGCTAGTTTTGACACAATAGGTGATACTGTGTCAAAACAGCGTAACTCAATGAGAAAACGCTAGTTTTGACACAATAGGTTCAAATTGATACTGTGTCAAAACAGCGTAACTCAATGAGAAAACGCTAGTTTTGACACAATAGGTCAAATTGATACTGTGTCAAAACGAGCGTAACTCAATGAGAAAACGCTAGTTTTGACACAATAGGTTCAAATGTGATACTGTGTCAAAACGACGTAACTCAATGAGAAAACGCTAGTTTTGACACAATAGGTTCAAAATGTGATACTGTGTCAAAACGAGCGTAACTCAATGAGAAAACGCTAGTTTTGACACAATAGGTGATACTGTGTCAAAACAAGCGTAACTCAATGAGAAAACGCTAGTTTTGACACAATAGGTTCAAAATTGTGATACTGTGTCAAAACGAGCGTAACTCAATGAGAAAACGCTAGTTTTGACACAATAGGTGATACTGTGTCAAAACCAACGTAACTCAATGAGAAAACGCTAGTTTTGTCACAATAGGTTCAAAATTTTGATACTGTGTCAAAAAGAGCGTAACTCAATGAGAAAACGCTAGTTTTGACACAATAGGTGATACTGTGTCAAAACAACGTAACTCAATGAGAAAACGCTAGTTTTGACACAATAGGTCAAATGTGATACTGTGTCAAAACGACGTAACTCAATGAGAAAACGCTAGTTTTGACACAATAGGTCAAATGTGATACTGTGTCAAAACGAGCGTAACTCAATGAGAAAACGCTAGTTTTGACACAATAGGTGATACTGTGTCAAAACAAGCGTAACTCAATGAGAAAACGCTAGTTTTGACACAATAGGTTCAAACCTGTGATACTGTGTCAAAACGAGCGTAACTCAATGAGAAAACGCTAGTTTTGACACAATAGGTGATACTGTGTCAAAACAAGCGTAACTCAATGAGAAAACGCTAGTTTTGACACAATAGGTGATACTGTGTCAAAACGAGCGTAACTCAATGAGAAAACGCTAGTTTTGACACAATAGGTTCAAATGTGATACTGTGTCAAAACGAGCGTAACTCAATGAGAAAACGCTAGTTTTGACACAATAGGTGATACTGTGTCAAAACAGCGTAACTCAATGAGAAAACGCTAGTTTTGACACAATAGGTTCAAATGTGATACTGTGTCAAAACGAGCGTAACTCAATGAGAAAACGCTAGTTTTGACACAATAGGTGATACTGTGTCAAAACAGCGTAACTCAATGAGAAAACGCTAGTTTTGACACAATAGGTGATACTGTGTCAAAACGAGCGTAACTCAATGAGAAAACGCTAGTTTTGACACAATAGGTCAATGTGATACTGTGTCAAAACGACGTAACTCAATGAGAAAACGCTAGTTTTGACACAATAGGTGATACTGTGTCAAAACGAGCGTAACTCAATGAGAAAACGCTAGTTTTGACACAATAGGTGATACTGTGTCAAAACAGCGTAACTCAATGAGAAAACGCTAGTTTTGACACAATAGGTGATACTGTGTCAAAACAAGCGTAACTCAATGAGAAAACGCTAGTTTTGTCACAATAGGTTCAAAATTGTGATACTGTGTCAAAACGAGCGTAACTCAATGAGAAAACGCTAGTTTTGACACAATAGGTCAAAAACTTTGATACTGTGTCAAAACTGACGTATTTCAATGAGAAAACGCTAGTTTTGACACAATAGGTACAAACCTTTGATACTGTGTCAAAACGAGCGTAACTCAATGAGAAAACGCTAGTTTTGACACAATAGGTGATACTGTGTCAAAACGAGCGTAACTCAATGAGAAAACGCTAGTTTTGACACAATAGGTTCAAATCTGTGATACTGTGTCAAAACGAGCGTAACTCAATGAGAAAACGCTAGTTTTGACACAATAGGTTCAAATGTGATACTGTGTCAAAACGAGCGTAACTCAATGAGAAAACGCTAGTTTTGACACAATAGGTGATACTGTGTCAAAACAAGCGTAACTCAATGAGAAAACGCTAGTTTTGACACAATAGGTGATACTGTGTCAAAACTAGCGTAACTCAATGAGAAAACGCTAGTTTTGACACAATAGGTGATACTGTGTCAAAACGAGCGTAACTCAATGAGAAAACGCTAGTTTTGACACAATAGGTGATACTGTGTCAAAACAAGCGTAACTCAATGAGAAAACGCTAGTTTTGACACAATAGGTTCAAACCTGTGATACTGTGTCAAAACGAGCGTAACTCAATGAGAAAACGCTAGTTTTGACACAATAGGTGATACTGTGTCAAAACAAGCGTAACTCAATGAGAAAACGCTAGTTTTGACACAATAGGTCAAACCTGTGATACTGTGTCAAAACGAGCGTAACTCAATGAGAAAACGCTAGTTTTGACACAATAGGTGATACTGTGTCAAAACGAGCGTAACTCAATGAGAAAACGCTAGTTTTGACACAATAGGTCAATGTGATACTGTGTCAAAACGAGCGTAACTCAATGAGAAAACGCTAGTTTTGACACAATAGGTGATACTGTGTCAAAACAGCGTAACTCAATGAGAAAACGCTAGTTTTGACACAATAGGTTGTGATACTGTGTCAAAACGAGCGTAACTCAATGAGAAAACGCTAGTTTTGACACAATAGGTGATACTGTGTCAAAACGACGTAACTCAATGAGAAAACGCTAGTTTTGACACAATAGGTGATACTGTGTCAAAACGAGCGTAACTCAATGAGAAAACGCTAGTTTTGACACAATAGGTCAAATTGATACTGTGTCAAAACGAGCGTAACTCAATGAGAAAACGCTAGTTTTGACACAATAGGTGATACTGTGTCAAAACAGCGTAACTCAATGAGAAAACGCTAGTTTTGACACAATAGGTTCAAAATTGTGATACTGTGTCAAAACGAGCGTAACTCAATGAGAAAACGCTAGTTTTGACACAATAGGTGATACTGTGTCAAAACAAGCGTAACTCAATGAGAAAACGCTAGTTTTGACACAATAGGTTCAAACCTGTGATACTGTGTCAAAACGAGCGTAACTCAATGAGAAAACGCTAGTTTTGACACAATAGGTGATACTGTGTCAAAACCGACGTAACTCAATGAGAAAACGCTAGTTTTGACACAATAGGTCAAATTGATACTGTGTCAAAACGAGCGTAACTCAATGAGAAAACGCTAGTTTTGACACAATAGGTGATACTGTGTCAAAACAGCGTAACTCAATGAGAAAACGCTAGTTTTGACACAATAGGTCAAATGTGATACTGTGTCAAAACGAGCGTAACTCAATGAGAAAACGCTAGTTTTGACACAATAGGTGATACTGTGTCAAAACAAGCGTAACTCAATGAGAAAACGCTAGTTTTGACACAATAGGTGATACTGTGTCAAAACTGACGTAACTCAATGAGAAAACGCTAGTTTTGACACAATAGGTGATACTGTGTCAAAACAAGCGTAACTCAATGAGAAAACGCTAGTTTTGACACAATAGATGTGATACTGTGTCAAAACGAGCGTAACTCAATGAGAAAACGCTAGTTTTGACACAATAGGTCAAATGTGATACTGTGTCAAAACGAGCGTAACTCAATGAGAAAACGCTAGTTTTGACACAATAGGTGATACTGTGTCAAAACAAGCGTAACTCAATGAGAAAACGCTAGTTTTGACACAATAGGTTCAAATGTGATACTGTGTCAAAACGAGCGTAACTCAATGAGAAAACGCTAGTTTTGACACAATAGGTGATACTGTGTCAAAACGACATAACTCAATGAGAAAACGCTAGTTTTGACACAATAGGTGATACTGTGTCAAAACGAGCGTAACTCAATGAGAAAACGCTAGTTTTGACACAATAGGTTCAAATGTGATACTGTGTCAAAACGAGCGTAACTCAATGAGAAAACGCTAGTTTTGACACAATAGGTGATACTGTGTCAAAACAGACGTAACTCAATGAGAAAACGCTAGTTTTGACACAATAGGTTCAAAATTGTGATACTGTGTCAAAACGAGCGTAACTCAATGAGAAAACGCTAGTTTTGACACAATAGGTGATACTGTGTCAAAACGAGCGTAACTCAATGAGAAAACGCTAGTTTTGACACAATAGGTGATACTGTGTCAAAACGAGCGTAACTCAATGAGAAAACGCTAGTTTTGACACAATAGGTTCAAATGTGATACTGTGTCAAAACGAGCGTAACTCAATGAGAAAACGCTAGTTTTGACACAATAGGTGATACTGTGTCAAAACGAGCGTAACTCAATGAGAAAACGCTAGTTTTGACACAATAGGTGATACTGTGTCAAAACGAGCGTAACTCAATGAGAAAACGCTAGTTTTGACACAATAGGTGATACTGTGTCAAAACAGCGTAACTCAATGAGAAAACGCTAGTTTTGACACAATAGGTTCAAATGTGATACTGTGTCAAAACGAGCGTAACTCAATGAGAAAACGCTAGTTTTGACACAATAGGTGATACTGTGTCAAAACAGCGTAACTCAATGAGAAAACGCTAGTTTTGACACAATAGGTGATACTGTGTCAAAACGAGCGTAACTCAATGAGAAAACGCTAGTTTTGACACAATAGGTGATACTGTGTCAAAACAGCGTAACTCAATGAGAAAACGCTAGTTTTGACACAATAGGTGATACTGTGTCAAAACAAGCGTAACTCAATGAGAAAACGCTAGTTTTGACACAATAGGTTCAAACCTGTGATACTGTGTCAAAACGAGCGTAACTCAATGAGAAAACGCTAGTTTTGACACAATAGGTGATACTGTGTCAAAACGAGCGTAACTCAATGAGAAAACGCTAGTTTTGACACAATAGGTGATACTGTGTCAAAACAGACGTAACTCAATGAGAAAACGCTAGTTTTGACACAATAGGTTCAAATGTGATACTGTGTCAAAACGACGTAACTCAATGAGAAAACGCTAGTTTTGACACAATAGGTCAAAGTGATACTGTGTCAAAACGAGCGTAACTCAATGAGAAAACGCTAGTTTTGACACAATAGGTGATACTGTGTCAAAACAAGCGTAACTCAATGAGAAAACGCTAGTTTTGACACAATAGGTTCAAATGTGATACTGTGTCAAAACTGACGTAACTCAATGAGAAAACGCTAGTTTTGACACAATAGGTGATACTGTGTCAAAACGAGCGTAACTCAATGAGAAAACGCTAGTTTTGACACAATAGGTGATACTGTGTCAAAACGAGCGTAACTCAATGAGAAAACGCTAGTTTTGACACAATAGGTGATACTGTGTCAAAACGAGCGTAACTCAATGAGAAAACGCTAGTTTTGACACAATAGGTGATACTGTGTCAAAACAGCGTAACTCAATGAGAAAACGCTAGTTTTGACACAATAGGTTCAAGATACTGTGTCAAAACGAGCGTAACTCAATGAGAAAACGCTAGTTTTGACACAATAGGTTCAAATGTGATACTGTGTCAAAACGAGCGTAACTCAATGAGAAAACGCTAGTTTTGACACAATAGGTCAAATGTGATACTGTGTCAAAACGAGCGTAACTCAATGAGAAAACGCTAGTTTTGACACAATAGGTGATACTGTGTCAAAACGAGCGTAACTCAATGAGAAAACGCTAGTTTTGACACAATAGGTGATACTGTGTCAAAACAAGCGTAACTCAATGAGAAAACGCTAGTTTTGACACAATAGGTTCAAACCTGTGATACTGTGTCAAAACGAGCGTAACTCAATGAGAAAACGCTAGTTTTGACACAATAGGTCAAATGTGATACTGTGTCAAAACTGACGTAACTCAATGAGAAAACGCTAGTTTTGACACAATAGGTCAAAGATACTGTGTCAAAACGAGCGTAACTCAATGAGAAAACGCTAGTTTTGACACAATAGGTGATACTGTGTCAAAACAGCGTAACTCAATGAGAAAACGCTAGTTTTGACACAATAGGTAAATGTGATACTGTGTCAAAACGAGCGTAACTCAATGAGAAAACGCTAGTTTTGACACAATAGGTGATACTGTGTCAAAACAGCGTAACTCAATGAGAAAACGCTAGTTTTGACACAATAGGTGATACTGTGTCAAAACGAGCGTAACTCAATGAGAAAACGCTAGTTTTGACACAATAGGTGATACTGTGTCAAAACGAGCGTAACTCAATGAGAAAACGCTAGTTTTGACACAATAGGTTCAAAGTGATACTGTGTCAAAACAGCGTAACTCAATGAGAAAACGCTAGTTTTGACACAATAGGTTCAAATGTGATACTGTGTCAAAACGAGCGTAACTCAATGAGAAAACGCTAGTTTTGACACAATAGGTGATACTGTGTCAAAACAAGCGTAACTCAATGAGAAAACGCTAGTTTTGACACAATAGGTTCAAACCTGTGATACTGTGTCAAAACGAGCGTAACTCAATGAGAAAACGCTAGTTTTGACACAATAGGTGATACTGTGTCAAAACCAACGTAACTCAATGAGAAAACGCTAGTTTTGACACAATAGGTGATACTGTGTCAAAACTGACGTAACTCAATGAGAAAACGCTAGTTTTGACACAATAGGTGATACTGTGTCAAAACGAGCGTAACTCAATGAGAAAACGCTAGTTTTGACACAATAGGTGATACTGTGTCAAAACTGACGTAACTCAATGAGAAAACGCTAGTTTTGACACAATAGGTGATACTGTGTCAAAACGAGCGTAACTCAATGAGAAAACGCTAGTTTTGACACAATAGGTGATACTGTGTCAAAACGAGCGTAACTCAATGAGAAAACGCTAGTTTTGACACAATAGGTCAATGTGATACTGTGTCAAAACGAGCGTAACTCAATGAGAAAACGCTAGTTTTGACACAATAGGTGATACTGTGTCAAAACGAGCGTAACTCAATGAGAAAACGCTAGTTTTGACACAATAGGTGATACTGTGTCAAAACAAACGTAACTCAATGAGAAAACGCTAGTTTTGACACAATAGGTTCAAAATTGTGATACTGTGTCAAAACGAGCGTAACTCAATGAGAAAACGCTAGTTTTGACACAATAGGTGATACTGTGTCAAAACAAGCGTAACTCAATGAGAAAACGCTAGTTTTGACACAATAGGTTCAAATTGATACTGTGTCAAAACGACGTAACTCAATGAGAAAACGCTAGTTTTGACACAATAGGTTCAAATGTGATACTGTGTCAAAACGAGCGTAACTCAATGAGAAAACGCTAGTTTTGACACAATAGGTGATACTGTGTCAAAACGAGCGTAACTCAATGAGAAAACGCTAGTTTTGACACAATAGGTCAAATGTGATACTGTGTCAAAACGAGCGTAACTCAATGAGAAAACGCTAGTTTTGACACAATAGGTGATACTGTGTCAAAACAGCGTAACTCAATGAGAAAACGCTAGTTTTGACACAATAGGTTCAAAATTGTGATACTGTGTCAAAACGAGCGTAACTCAATGAGAAAACGCTAGTTTTGACACAATAGGTGATACTGTGTCAAAACGAGCGTAACTCAATGAGAAAACGCTAGTTTTGACACAATAGGTGATACTGTGTCAAAACAAGCGTAACTCAATGAGAAAACGCTAGTTTTGACACAATAGGTGATACTGTGTCAAAACGAGCGTAACTCAATGAGAAAACGCTAGTTTTGACACAATAGGTTCAAACTGTGATACTGTGTCAAAACGACGTAACTCAATGAGAAAACGCTAGTTTTGACACAATAGGTCAAAGTGATACTGTGTCAAAACGAGCGTAACTCAATGAGAAAACGCTAGTTTTGACACAATAGGTGATACTGTGTCAAAACGAGCGTAACTCAATGAGAAAACGCTAGTTTTGACACAATAGGTTCAAAATTGTGATACTGTGTCAAAACGAGCGTAACTCAATGAGAAAACGCTAGTTTTGACACAATAGGTGATACTGTGTCAAAACGAGCGTAACTCAATGAGAAAACGCTAGTTTTGACACAATACGTTCAAACCTGTGATACTGTGTCAAAACTGACGTAACTCAAAGAGAAAATACTAGTTTTGACACCATAGGTTCAAACCTGTGATACTGTGTCAAAACGAGCGTAACTCAATGAGAAAACGCTAGTTTTGACACAATAGGTGATACTGTGTCAAAACAAGCGTAACTCAATGAGAAAACGCTAGTTTTGACACAATAGGTTCAAACCTGTGATACTGTGTCAAAACGAGCGTAACTCAATGAGAAAACGCTAGTTTTGACACAATAGGTGATACTGTGTCAAAACGACGTAACTCAATGAGAAAACGCTAGTTTTGACACAATAGGTCAAGTGATACTGTGTCAAAACTGACGTAACTCAATGAGAAAACGCTAGTTTTGACACAATAGGTAAATGATACTGTGTCAAAACGAGCGTAACTCAATGAGAAAACGCTAGTTTTGACACAATAGGTGATACTGTGTCAAAACGAGCGTAACTCAATGAGAAAACGCTAGTTTTGACACAATAGGTTCAAAATTGTGATACTGTGTCAAAACGAGCGTAACTCAATGAGAAAACGCTAGTTTTGACACAATAGGTGATACTGTGTCAAAACAAGCGTAACTCAATGAGAAAACGCTAGTTTTGACACAATAGGTGATACTGTGTCAAAACCAGCGTAACTCAATGAGAAAACGCTAGTTTTGACACAATAGGTTCAAAATTGTGATACTGTGTCAAAACGAGCGTAACTCAATGAGAAAACGCTAGTTTTGACACAATAGGTGATACTGTGTCAAAACGAGCGTAACTCAATGAGAAAACGCTAGTTTTGACACAATAGGTGATACTGTGTCAAAACAAGCTTAACTCAATGAGAAAAAGCTAGTTTTGTCACAATAGGTTCAAACCTGTGATATTGTGTCAAAAGAGCGTAATTCAATGAGAAAACGCTAGTTTTGACACAATAGGTGATACTGTGTCAAAACAAGCGTAACTCAATGAGAAAACGCTAGTTTTGACACAATAGGTTCAAACCTGTGATACTGTGTCAAAACTGACGTATATCAATGAGAAAACGCTAGTTTTGACACAATAGGTCAAATGTGATACTGTGTCAAAACGAGCGTAACTCAATGAGAAAACGCTAGTTTTGACACAATAGGTGATACTGTGTCAAAACAAGCGTAACTCAATGAGAAAACGCTAGTTTTGACACAAGTTCAAGGTGATACTGTGTCAAAACGAGCGTAACTCAATGAGAAAACGCTAGTTTTGACACAATAGGTTCAAATGATACTGTGTCAAAACGAGCGTAACTCAATGAGAAAACGCTAGTTTTGACACAATAGGTCAAATGTGATACTGTGTCAAAACGAGCGTAACTCAATGAGAAAACGCTAGTTTTGACACAATAGGTGATACTGTGTCAAAACCGACGTAACTCAATGAGAAAACGCTAGTTTTGACACAATAGGTGATACTGTGTCAAAACAAGCGTAACTCAATGAGAAAACGCTAGTTTTGTCACAATAGGTTCAAACCTGTGATACTGTGTCAAAACGAGCGTAACTCAATGAGAAAACGCTAGTTTTGACACAATAGGTGATACTGTGTCAAAACAGCGTAACTCAATGAGAAAACGCTAGTTTTGACACAATAGGTCAAGTGATACTGTGTCAAAACTGACGTAACTCAATGAGAAAACGCTAGTTTTGACACAATAGGTCAAATGTGATACTGTGTCAAAACGAGCGTAACTCAATGAGAAAACGCTAGTTTTGACACAATAGGTGATACTGTGTCAAAACAGCGTAACTCAATGAGAAAACGCTAGTTTTGACACAATAGGTTCAAATGTGATACTGTGTCAAAACGAGCGTAACTCAATGAGAAAACGCTAGTTTTGACACAATAGGTTCAAAATTGTGATACTGTGTCAAAACGAGCGTAACTCAATGAGAAAACGCTAGTTTTGACACAATAGGTGATACTGTGTCAAAACAAGCGTAACTCAATGAGAAAACGCTAGTTTTGACACAATAGGTTCAAACTGTGATACTGTGTCAAAACGAGCGTAACTCAATGAGAAAACGCTAGTTTTGACACAATAGGTGATACTGTGTCAAAACGACGTAACTCAATGAGAAAACGCTAGTTTTGACACAATAGGTTCAAAATTGTGATACTGTGTCAAAACGAGCGTAACTCAATGAGAAAACGCTAGTTTTGACACAATAGGTTCAAACCTGTGATACTGTGTCAAAACGAGCGTAACTCAATGAGAAAACGCTAGTTTTGACACAATAGGTGATACTGTGTCAAAACAAGCGTAACTCAATGAGAAAACGCTAGTTTTGACACAATAGGTTCAAAATTGTGATACTGTGTCAAAACGAGCGTAACTCAATGAGAAAACGCTAGTTTTGACACAATAGGTGATACTGTGTCAAAACAGCGTAACTCAATGAGAAAACGCTAGTTTTGACACAATAGGTCAAATGTGATACTGTGTCAAAACGAGCGTAACTCAATGAGAAAACGCTAGTTTTGACACAATAGGTGATACTGTGTCAAAACGAGCGTAACTCAATGAGAAAACGCTAGTTTTGACACAATAGGTCAAGTGATACTGTGTCAAAACGAGCGTAACTCAATGAGAAAACGCTAGTTTTGACACAATAGGTGATACTGTGTCAAAACGAGCGTAACTCAATGAGAAAACGCTAGTTTTGACACAATAGGTGATACTGTGTCAAAACGAGCGTAACTCAATGAGAAAACGCTAGTTTTGACACAATAGGTCAAATTGATACTGTGTCAAAACGAGCGTAACTCAATGAGAAAACGCTAGTTTTGACACCATAGGTGATACTGTGTCAAAACAAGCGTAACTCAATGAGAAAACGCTAGTTTTGTCACAATAAATCAAACCTGTGATACTGTGTCAAAAAGAGCGTAACTCAATGAGAAAACGCTAGTTTTGACACAATAGGTGATACTGTGTCAAAACAGCGTAACTCAATGAGAAAACGCTAGTTTTGACACAATAGGTTCAAACCTGTGATACTGTGTCAAAACGAGCGTAACTCAATGAGAAAACGCTAGTTTTGACACAATAGGTTCAAATGTGATACTGTGTCAAAACGAGCGTAACTCAATGAGAAAACGCTAGTTTTGACACAATAGGTGATACTGTGTCAAAACTGTCATATTTCAATGAGAAAACGCTAGTTTTGACACAATAGGTGATACTGTGTCAAAACGAGCGTAACTCAATGAGAAAACGCTAGTTTTGACACAATAGGTTCAAAATTGTGATACTGTGTCAAAACGAGCGTAACTCAATGAGAAAACGCTAGTTTTGACACAATAGGTTCAAACCTGTGATACTGTGTCAAAACGAGCGTAACTCAATGAGAAAACGCTAGTTTTGACACAATAGGTGATACTGTGTCAAAACTGCGTAACTCAATGAGAAAACGCTAGTTTTGACACAATAGGTGATACTGTGTCAAAACAGCGTAACTCAATGAGAAAACGCTAGTTTTGACACAATAGGTGATACTGTGTCAAAACGACGTAACTCAATGAGAAAACGCTAGTTTTGACACAATAGGTTCAAACCTGTGATACTGTGTCAAAACGAGCGTAACTCAATGAGAAAACGCTAGTTTTGACACAATAGGTGATACTGTGTCAAAACAAACGTAACTCAATGAGAAAACGCTAGTTTTGACACAATAGGTCAAATGTGATACTGTGTCAAAACGACGTAACTCAATGAGAAAACGCTAGTTTTGACACAATAGGTGATACTGTGTCAAAACGAGCGTAACTCAATGAGAAAACGCTAGTTTTGACACAATAGGTCAAATTGATACTGTGTCAAAACAGCGTAACTCAATGAGAAAACGCTAGTTTTGACACAATAGGTGATACTGTGTCAAAACGAGCGTAACTCAATGAGAAAACGCTAGTTTTGACACAATAGGTCAAACCTGTGATACTGTGTCAAAACGAGCGTAACTCAATGAGAAAACGCTAGTTTTGACACAATAGGTGATACTGTGTCAAAACAGCGTAACTCAATGAGAAAACGCTAGTTTTGACACAATAGGTTCAAATGTGATACTGTGTCAAAACGACGTAACTCAATGAGAAAACGCTAGTTTTGACACAATAGGTTCAAACCTGTGATACTGTGTCAAAACGACGTAACTCAATGAGAAAACGCTAGTTTTGACACAATAGGTGATACTGTGTCAAAACAAGCGTAACTCAATGAGAAAACGCTAGTTTTGACACAATAGGTGATACTGTGTCAAAACGACGTAACTCAATGAGAAAACGCTAGTTTTGACACAATAGGTTCAAAATTGTGATACTGTGTCAAAAAAGAGCGTAAATCAATGAGAAAAGCTTAGTGTTTTGACACAATAGGTTCAAAAATTGTGTACTGTGTCAAAACCAGCTAACTCAAAGAAGGAAAAGCTACTTTTGACACAATAGGTGATACTGTTGTCAAAACGAGAGTTAACTCAATGAGAAAACGCTATAGTTTTGACATATAGGTGATACTGTGTCAAACAAGCGTAACTCAATGAGAAAAACGCAAGTTTTGACACAATAGGTGATACTGTGTCAAAAAAGCGTAACTCAATGGAGAAAACGCTAGTTTTGTAACACTAGGCTCAAATTGTTTATACTGTGTTCAAAAAGAGCGTATCAAAACTGACGTATTTCAATGAGAAAACGCTGGTTTTGACACAAAAGTTCAAAACTATGATACTGTGTCAAAACTGACGTATTTCAATGAGACAACGCTGGTTTTGACACAAAACGTTCAAAACTATGATACTGTGTCAAAACTGACGTATTTCAATGAGAAAACGCTGGTTTTGACACAAAAGTTCAAAACTATGATACTGTGTCAAAACTGACGTATTTCAATGAGAAAACGCTGGTTTTGACACAAAACGTTCAAAACTATGATACTGTGTCAAAACTGACGTATTTCAATGAGAAAACGCTGGTTTTGACACAAAAGTTCAAAACTATGATACTGTGTCAAAACTGACGTATTTCTATGAGAAAACGCTGGTTTTGACACAAAAGTTCAAAACTATGATACTGTGTCAAAACTGACGTATTTCAATGAGAAAACGCTGGTTTTGACACAATGAGTTCAAAACTATGATACTGTGTCAAAACTGACGTATTTCAATGAGAAAACGCTGGTTTTGACACAAAACGTTCAAAACTATGATACAGTGTCAAAACTGATGTATTTCAATGAGAAAACGCTTGTTTTGACACAAAGAGTTCAAAACTATGATATTGTGTCAAAACTGACGTATTTCAATGAGAAAACGCTGGTTTTGACACAAAACGTTAAAAACTATGATACTGATGTCAAAACTGACGTATTTCAACAGAAAACGCTTGTTTTGACACAAATGAGTTCAAAACTATGATACTGTGTCAAAACTGACGTATTTCAATGAGAAAACGCTGGTTTTGACACAAAACGTTCAAAACTATGATACTGTGTCAAAACTGACGTATTTCAATGAGAAAACGCTTGTTTTGACACAATGAGTTCAAAACTATGATACTGTGTCAAAACTGACGTATTTCTATGAGACAACGCTGGTTTTGACACAAAACGTTCAAAACTATGATACTGTGTCAAAACTGACGTATTTCAATGAGAAAACGCTTGTTTTGACACAAATGAGTTCAAAACTATGATACTGTGTCAAAACTGACGTATTTCAATGAGAAAACGCTGGTTTTGACACAAAACGTTAAAAATTATGATACTGATTCAAAACTGACGTATTTCAACAAGAAAACGCTGGTTTTGACACAATAGTTCAAAACTATGATACTGTGTCAAAACTGACGTATTTCTATGAGACAACGCTGGTTTTGACACAAAACGTTAAAAACTATGATACAGTGTCAAAACTGACGTATTTCAATGAGAAAACGCTTGTTTTAACAAAATGAGTTCAAAACTATGATACTGTGTCAAAACTGACGTATTTCTATGAGACAATGCTGGTTTTGACACAAAACGTTCAAAACTATGATACTGTGTCAAAACTGACGTATTTCAATGAGAAAACGCTGGTTTTGACACAATGAGTTCAAAACTATGATACTGTGTCAAAACTGACGTATTTCAATGAGAAAACGCTGGTTTTGACACAAAACGTTAAAAATTATGATACTGATTCAAAACTGACGTATTTCAACAAGAAAACGCTGGTTTTGACACAAATAGTTCAAAACTATGATACTGTGTCAAAACTGACGTATTTCAATGAGAAAACGCTGGTTTTGACACAAAAGTTCAAAACTATGATACTGTGTCAAAACTGACGTATTTCAATGAGAAAACGCTGGTTTTGACACAAAATGTTCAAAACTATGATACTGTGTCAAAACTGACGTATTTCAATGAGAAAACGCTTGTTTTGACACAATGAGTTCAAAACTATGATACTGTGTCAAAACTGACGTATTTCAATGAGAAAACGCTGGTTTTGACACAATTGGTCAAGAACTATGATACTGTGTCAAAATTAACATATTTCAATGAGAAAACGCTGGTTTTGACACAATTGGTCAAGAACTATGATACTGTGTCAAAACTGACGTATTTCAATGAGACAACGCTGGTTTTGACACAAAACGTTCAAAACTATGATACTGTGTCAAAACTGACGTATTTCAATGAGAAAACGCTGGTTTTGACACAAAAGTTCAAAACTATGATACTGTGTCAAAACTGACGTATTTCAATGAGAAAACGCTGGTTTTGACACAAAACGTTCAAAACTATGATACTGTGTCAAAACTGACGTATTTCAATGAGAAAACGCTGGTTTTGACACAAATGAGTTCAAAACTATGATACTGTGTCAAAACTGACGTATTTCAATGAGAAAACGCTGGTTTTGACACAAAGTTCAAAACTATGATACTGTGTCAAAACTGACGTATTTCATGAGACAACGCTGGTTTTGACACAAAACGTTCAAAACTATGATACAGTGTCAAAACTGACGTATTTCAATGAGAAAACGCTGGTTTTGACACAAAACGTTCAAAACTATGATACTGTGTCAAAACTGACGTATTTCTATGAGACAATGCTGGTTTTGACACAAAACGTTCAAAACTATGATACAGTGTCAAAACTGACGTATTTCAATGAGAAAACGCTGGTTTTGACACAATGGTCAAAACTATGATACTGTGTCAAAACTGACGTATTTCAATGAGAAAACGCTGGTTTTGACACAAAACGTTCAAAACTATGATACTGTGTCAAAACTGACGTATTTCAATGAGAAAACGCTGGTTTTGACACAAAACGTTAAAAACTATGATACTGTGTCAAAACTGACGTATTTCAATGAGAAAACGCTGGTTTTGACACAATGAGTTCAAAACTATGATACTGTGTCAAAACTGACGTATTTCTATGAGACAATGCTGGTTTTGACACAAAACGTTCAAAACTATGATACAGTGTCAAAACTGACGTATTTCAATGAGAAAACGCTGGTTTTGACACAAAGAGTTCAAAACTATGATACTGTGTCAAAACTGACGTATTTCAATGAGACAACGCTGGTTTTGACACAAAACGTTAAAAACTATGATACTGTGTCAAAACTGACGTATTTCAATGAGACAACGCTGGTTTTGACACAAAACGTTCAAAACTATGATACTGTGTCAAAACTGACGTATTTCAATGAGAAAACGCTGGTTTTGACACAATAGTTCAAAACTATGATACTGTGTCAAAACTGACGTATTTCAATGAGAAAACGCTGGTTTTGACACAAAACGTTCAAAACTATGATACTGTGTCAAAACTGACGTATTTCAATGAGAAAACGCTGGTTTTGACACAATGAGTTCAAAACTATGATACTGTGTCAAAACTGACGTATTTCAATGAGAAAACGCTGGTTTTGACACAAAACGTTAAAAACTATGATACTGATTCAAAACTGACGTATTTCAACAAGAAAACGCTGGTTTTGACACAATGAGTTCAAAATTATGATACTGTGTCAAAACTGACATATTTCTATGAGACAATGCTGGTTTTGACACAAAAATTCAAAACTATGATACAGTGTCAAAACTGACATACTTCAATGAGAAAACACTGGTTTTGACACAAAAGTTCAAAACTATGATACTGTGTCAAAACTGACGTATTTCAATGAGAAAACGCTGGTTTTGACACAAAAGTTCAAAACTATGATACTGTGTCAAAACTGACGTATTTCAATGAGAAAACGCTGGTTTTGACACAAAACGTTCAAAACTATGATACTGTGTCAAAACTGACGTATTTCAATGAGAAAACGCTGGTTTTGACACAAAACGTTAAAAACTATGATACTGTGTCAAAACTGACGTATTTCAATGAGAAAACGCTGGTTTTGACACAAATGGTTCAAAACTATGATACAGTGTCAAAACTGACGTATTTCAATGAGAAAACGCTGGTTTTGACACAAAACGTTCAAAACTATGATACTGTGTCAAAACTGACGTATTTCAATGAGAAAACGCTGGTTTTGACACAAAACGTTCAAAACTATGATACTGTGTCAAAACTGACGTATTTCAATGAGAAAACGCTGGTTTTGACACAATAGTTCAAAACTATGATACTGTGTCAAAACTGACGTATTTCAATGAGAAAACGCTGGTTTTGACACAAAACGTTAAAAATTATGATACTGTGTCAAAACTGACGTATTTCAACAAGAAAACGCTGGTTTTGACACAATGAGTTCAAAACTATGATACTGTGTCAAAACTGACGTATTTCTATTAGACAACGCTGGTTTTGACACAATTGGTCAAGAACTATGATACTGATTCAAAACTGACGTATTTCAATGAGAAAACGCTGGTTTTGACACAAAACGTTCAAAACTATGATACTGTGTCAAAACTGACGTATTTCAATGAGAAAACGCTGGTTTTGACACAATAGTTCAAAACTATGATACTGTGTCAAAACTGACGTATTTCTATGAGACAACGCTGGTTTTGACACAAAACGTTCAAAACTATGATACAGTGTCAAAACTGACGTATTTCAATGAGAAAACGCTGGTTTTGACACAAAACGTTAAAAACTATGATACTGTGTCAAAACTGACGTATTTCTATGAGACAATGCTGGTTTTGACACAAAACGTTCAAAACTATGATACAGTGTCAAAACTGACGTATTTCTATGAGACAATGCTGGTTTTGACACAAAAAGTTCAAAACTATGATACAGTGTCAAAACTGACATACTTCAATGAGAAAACACTGGTTTTGACACAAAACATAAAAAATTATGATTCTGATTCAAAACTTATGTATTTCAATGAGAAAACGCTGGTTTTGACACAAAACGTTAACAATTATGATACTGTTCAAAACTGACGTATTTCAATGAGAAAACGCTGGTTTTGACACAAAAGTTCAAAACTATGATACTGTGTCAAAACTGACGTATTTCAATGAGAAAACGCTGGTTTTGACACAAAAGTTCAAAACTATGATACTGTGTCAAAACTGACGTATTTCAATGAGAAAACGCTGGTTTTGACACAAAACCTTAAAAATTATGATACTGTGTCAAAACTGACGTATTTCTATGAGACAACGCTTGTTTTGACACAATGAGTTCAAAACTATGATACTGTGTCAAAACTGACGTATTTCAATGAGAAAACGCTGGTTTTGACACAAAACGTTAAAAACTATGATACTGTGTCAAAACTGACGTATTTCAATGAGAAAACGCTGGTTTTGACACAAAACGTTCAAAACTATGATACTGTGTCAAAACTGACGTATTTCAATGAGAAAACGCTGGTTTTGACACAAAACGTTCAAAACTATGATACTGTGTCAAAACTGACGTATTTCAATGAGAAAACGCTGGTTTTGACACAAAACGTTAAAAACTATGATACTGTGTCAAAACTGACGTATTTCAATGAGAAAACGCTGGTTTTGACACAAAACGTTCAAAACTATGATACTGTGTCAAAACTGACGTATTTCAATGAGAAAACGCTGGTTTTGACACAAAAGTTCAAAACTATGATACTGTGTCAAAACTGACGTATTTCAATGAGAAAACGCTGGTTTTGACACAAAACGTTCAAAACTATGATACTGTGTCAAAACTGACGTATTTCAATGAGAAAACGCTGGTTTTGACACAATGAGTTCAAAACTATGATACTGTGTCAAAACTGACGTATTTCAATGAGACAACGCTGGTTTTGACACAAAGAGATCAAAACTATGATACTGTGTCAAAACTGACGTATTTCAATGAGAAAACGCTGGTTTTGACACAAAAGTTCAAAACTATGATACTGTATCAAAACTGACGTATTTCAACAAGAAAACGCTGGTTTTGACACAATGAGTTCAAAACTATGATACTGTGTCAAAACTGACGTATTTCAATGAGAAAACGCTGGTTTTGACACAATGAGTTCAAAACTATGATACTGTGTCAAAACTGACGTATTTCAATGAGAAAACGCTGGTTTTGACACAAAACGTTCAAAACTATGATACTGTGTCAAAACTGACGTATTTCAATGAGAAAACGCTGGTTTTGACACAATGAGTTCAAAACTATGATACTGTGTCAAAACTGACGTATTTCAATGAGAAAACGCTGGTTTTGACACAAAACGTTAAAAATTATGATACTGATTCAAAACTGACGTATTTCAACAAGAAAACGCTGGTTTTGACACAATGAGTTCAAAACTATGATACTGTGTCAAAACTGACGTATTTCTATGAGACAACGCTGGTTTTGACACAAAACGTTCAAAACTATGATACAGTGTCAAAACTGACGTATTTCAATGAGAAAACGCTGGTTTTGACACAATGAGTTCAAAACTATGATACTGTGTCAAAACTGACGTATTTCTATGAGAAAACGCTGGTTTTGACACAAAACGTTCAAAACTATGATACTGTGTCAAAACTGACGTATTTCAATGAGAAAACGCTGGTTTTGACACAATTGGTCAAGAACTATGATACTGTGTCAAAACTGACGTATTTCAATGAGAAAACGCTGGTTTTGACACAAAACGTTCAAAACTATGATACTGTGTCAAAACTGACGTATTTCAATGAGAAAACGCTGGTTTTGACACAAAACGTTAAAAACTATGATACTGTGTCAAAACTGACGTATTTCAATGAGAAAACGCTGGTTTTGACACAAAACGTTCAAAACTATGATACTGTGTCAAAACTGACGTATTTCAATGAGAAAACGCTGGTTTTGACACAAAACGTTCAAAACTATGATACTGTGTCAAAACTGACGTATTTCAATAAGAAAACGCTGGTTTTGACACAAATAGTTCAAAACTATGATATTGTGTCAAAATTGACGAATTTCAATGAGAAAACGCTGGTTTTGACACAAAATGTTAAAAATTATGGTACTGATTCAAAACTGACGTATTTGAATGAGAAAACGCTGGTTTTGACACAATGAGTTCAAAACTATGATACTGTGTCAAAACTGACGTATTTCAATGAGAAAACGCTGGTTTTGACACAAAACGTTCAAAACTATGATACTGTGTCAAAACTGACGTATTTCAATGAGAAAACGCTGGTTTTGACACAATGAGTTCAAAACTATGATACTGTGTCAAAACTGACGTATTTCAATGAGAAAACGCTGGTTTTGACACAAAACGTTCAAAACTATGATACTGTGTCAAAACTGACGTATTTCAACAAGAAAACGCTGGTTTTGACACAATGAGTTCAAAACTATGATACTGTGTCAAAACTGACGTATTTCAATGAGAAAACGCTGGTTTTGACACAAAACGTTCAAAACTATGATACTGTGTCAAAACTGACGTATTTCAATGAGACAATGCTGGTTTTGACACAAAACGTTCAAAACTATGATACAGTGTCAAAACTGACGTATTTCAATGAGAAAACGCTGGTTTTGACACAAAACGTTCAAAACTATGATACTGTGTCAAAACTGACGTATTTCAATGAGAAAACGCTGGTTTTGACACAAAACGTTCAAAACTATGATACTGTGTCAAAATTGACGTATTTCAATGAGAAAACGCTGGTTTTGACACAATTGGTCAAGAACTATGATACTGTGTCAAAACTGACGTATTTCAATGAGAAAACGCTTGTTTTGACACAAAGAGTTCAAAACTATGATACTGTGTCAAAACTGACGTATTTCAATGAGAAAACGCTGGTTTTGACACAAAACGTTAAAAATTATGATACTGATTCAAAACTGACGTATTTCAACAAGAAAACGCTGGTTTTGACACAAATAGTTCAAAACTATGATACTGTGTCAAAACTGACGTATTTCTATGAGACAATGCTGGTTTTGACACAAAACGTTCAAAACTATGATACAGTGTCAAAACTGACGTATTTCAATGAGAAAACGCTGGTTTTGACACAATGAGTTCAAAACTATGATACTGTGTCAAAACTGACGTATTTCAATGAGAAAACGCTGGTTTTGACACAAAACGTTAAAAATTATGATACTGTGTCAAAACTGACGTATTTCAATGAGAAAACGCTGGTTTTGACACAAAACGTTCAAAACTATGATACAGTGTCAAAACTGACGTATTTCAATGAGAAAACGCTTGTTTTAACAAAATGAGTTCAAAACTATGATAGTGTCAAAACTGACGTATTTCTATGAGACAATGCTGGTTTTGACACAAAACGTTCAAAACTATGATACAGTGTCAAAACTGACGTATTTCAATGAGAAAACGCTTGTTTTGACACAATGAGTTCAAAACTATGATACTGTGTCAAAACTGACGTATTTCAATGAGAAAACGCTGGTTTTGACACAAAACGTTAAAAATTATGATACTGATTCAAAACTGACGTATTTCAACAAGAAAACGCTGGTTTTGACACAATGAGTTCAAAACTATGATACTGTGTCAAAACTGACGTATTTCTATGAGACAATGCTGGTTTTGACACAAAACGTTCAAAACTATGATACAGTGTCAAAACTGACGTATTTCAATGAGAAAACGCTGGTTTTGACACAAAAGTTCAAAACTATGATACTGTGTCAAAACTGACGTATTTCAATGAGAAAACGCTGGTTTTGACACAATGAGTTCAAAACTATGATACTGTGTCAAAACTGACGTATTTCAATGAGAAAACGCTGGTTTTGACACAAAACGTTCAAAACTATGATACTGTGTCAAAACTGACGTATTTCAATGAGAAAACGCTGGTTTTGACACAAAACGTTAAAAACTATGATACTGTGTCAAAACTGACGTATTTCAATGAGAAAACGCTGGTTTTGACACAATAGTTCAAAACTATGATACGTGTCAAAACTGACGTATTTCAATGAGACAACGCTGGTTTTGACACAAAACGTTCAAAACTATGATACTGTGTCAAAACTGACGTATTTCAATGAGAAAACGCTGGTTTTGACACAAAACGTTCAAAACTATGATACTGTGTCAAAACTGACGTATTTCAATGAGAAAACGCTGGTTTTGACACAAAACGTTCAAAACTATGATACTGTGTCAAAACTGACGTATTTCAATGAGAAAACGCTGGTTTTGACACAAAACGTTCAAAACTATGATACTGTGTCAAAACTGACGTATTTCAATGAGAAAACGCTTGTTTTGACACAATGAGTTCAAAACTATGATACTGTGTCAAAACTGACGTATTTCAATGAGACAATGCTGGTTTTGACACAAAACGTTCAAAACTATGATACAGTGTCAAAACTGACGTATTTCAATGAGAAAACGCTTGTTTTGACACAATGAGTTCAAAACTATGATACTGTGTCAAAACTGACGTATTTCTATGAGACAATGCTGGTTTTGACACAAAACGTTCAAAACTATGATACAGTGTCAAAACTGACGTATTTCAATGAGAAAACGCTGGTTTTGACACAAAACGTTCAAAACTATGATACAGTGTCAAAACTGATGTATTTCAATGAGAAAACGCTTGTTTTGACACAAAGAGTTCAAAACTATGATATTGTGTCAAAATTGACGTATTTCAATGAGAAAACGCTGGTTTTGACACAAAACGTTCAAAACTATGATACTGTGTCAAAACTGACGTATTTCAATGAGAAAACGCTGGTTTTGACACAAAACGTTAAAAACTATGATACTGTGTCAAAACTGACGTATTTCAATGAGAAAACGCTGGTTTTGACACAAAACGTTCAAAACTATGATACTGTGTCAAAACTGACGTATTTCAATGAGAAAACGCTGGTTTTGACACAATTGGTCAAGAACTATGATACTGTGTCAAAACTGACGTATTTCAATGAGAAAACGCTGGTTTTGACACAAAACGTTCAAAACTATGATACTGTGTCAAAACTGACGTATTTCAATGAGAAAAAGCTGGTTTTGACACAAAACGTTCAAAACTATGATACTGTGTCAAAACTGACGTATTTCAATGAGAAAACGCTGGTTTTGACACAATGAGTTCAAAACTATGATACTGTGTCAAAACTGACGTATTTCTATGAGACAACGCTGGTTTTGACACAAAAGTTCAAAACTATGATACTGTGTCAAAACTGACGTATTTCAATGAGAAAACGCTGGTTTTGACACAAAACGTTAAAAACTATGATACTGTGTCAAAACTGACGTATTTCAATGAGAAAACGCTGGTTTTGACACAATGAGTTCAAAACTATGATACTGTGTCAAAACTGACGTATTTCAATGAGAAAACGCTGGTTTTGACACAAAACGTTCAAACCTGTGATACTGTGTCAAAACTGACGTATTTCAATGAGAAAACGCTGGTTTTGACACAAAACGTTCAAAACTATGATACTGTGTCAAAACTGACGTATTTCAATGAGAAAACGCTGGTTTTGACACAAAACGTTCAAAACTATGATACTGTGTCAAAACTGACGTATTTCAATGAGAAAACGCTGGTTTTGACACAAAACGTTCAAAACTATGATACTGTGTCAAAACTGACGTATTTCAATGAGAAAACGCTGGTTTTGACACAAAACGTTAAAAACTATGATACTGTGTCAAAACTGACGTATTTCAATGAGAAAACGCTGGTTTTGACACAAAACGTTCAAAACTATGATACTGTGTCAAAACTGACGTATTTCAATGAGACAACGCTGGTTTTGACACAAAACGTTCAAAACTATGATACTGTGTCAAAACTGACGTATTTCAATGAGAAAACGCTGGTTTTGACACAAAAGTTCAAAACTATGATACTGTGTCAAAACTGACGTATTTCAATGAGAAAACGCTGGTTTTGACACAAAACGTTAAAAATTATGATACTGATTCAAAACTGACGTATTTCAATGAGAAAACGCTGGTTTTGACACAATGAGTTCAAAACTATGATACTGTGTCAAAACTGACGTATTTCTATGAGACAATGCTGGTTTTGACACAAAAAGTTCAAAACTATGATACAGTGTCAAAACTGACGTATTTCAATGAGAAAACGCTGGTTTTGACACAAAACGTTCAAAACTATGATACTGTTCAAAACTGACGTATTTCAATGAGAAAACGCTGGTTTTGACACAATGAGTTCAAAACTATGATACTGTGTCAAAACTGACGTATTTCTATGAGAAAACGCTGGTTTTGACACAAAACGTTAAAAACTATGATACTGTGTCAAAACTGACGTATTTCAATGAGAAAACGCTGGTTTTGACAAAATGAGTTCAAAACTATGATACTGTGTCAAAACTGACGTATTTCAATGAGAAAACGCTGGTTTTGACACAATGAGTTCAAAACTATGATACTGTGTCAAAACTGACGTATTTCAATGAGAAAACGCTGGTTTTGACACAAAACGTTAAAAATTATGATACTGATTCAAAACTGACGTATTTCAACAAGAAAACGCTGGTTTTGACACAATGAGTTCAAAACTATGATACTGTGTCAAAACTGACGTATTTCTATGAGACAACGCTGGTTTTGACACAAAATGTTAAAAACTATGATAGTGTCAAAACTGACGTATTTCAATGAGAAAACGCTTGTTTTAACAAAATGAGTTCAAAACTATGATACTGTGTCAAAACTGACGTATTTCTATGAGACAATGCTGGTTTTGACACAAAACGTTCAAAACTATGATACTGTGTCAAAACTGACGTATTTCAATGAGAAAACGCTGGTTTTGACACAATGAGTTCAAAACTATGATACTGTGTCAAAACTGACGTATTTCAATGAGAAAACGCTGGTTTTGACACAAATAGTTCAAAACTATGATACTGTGTCAAAACTGACGTATTTCTATGAGACAACGCTGGTTTTGACACAAAACGTTCAAAACTATGATACTGTGTCAAAACTGACGTATTTCAATGAGAAAACGCTGGTTTTGACACAAAACGTTAAAAACTATGATACTGTGTCAAAACTGACGTATTTCAATGAGAAAACGCTGGTTTTGACACAAAACGTTAAAAATTATGATACTGTGTCAAAACTGACGTATTTCTATGAGACAATGCTGGTTTTGACACAAAACGTTCAAAACTATGATACAGTGTCAAAACTGACGTATTTCAATGAGAAAACGCTGGTTTTGACACAAAAGTTCAAAACTATGATACTGTGTCAAAACTGACGTATTTCAATGAGAAAACGCTGGTTTTGACACAAAACGTTCAAAACTATGATACTGTGTCAAAACTGACGTATTTCAATGAGAAAACGCTGGTTTTGACACAAAAGTTCAAAACTATGATACTGTGTCAAAACTGACGTATTTCAATGAGAAAACGCTGGTTTTGACACAAAACGTTCAAAACTATGATACTGTGTCAAAACTGACGTATTTCAATGAGAAAACGCTGGTTTTGACACAAAACGTTCAAAACTATGATACTGTGTCAAAACTGACGTATTTCAACAAGAAAACGCTGGTTTTGACACAATGAGTTCAAAACTATGATACTGTGTCAAAACTGACGTATTTCTATGAGACAACGCTGGTTTTGACACAAAACGTTCAAAACTATGATACTGTGTCAAAACTGACGTATTTCAATGAGAAAACGCTGGTTTTGACACAAAAGTTCAAAACTATGATACTGTGTCAAAACTGACGTATTTCTATGAGACAACGCTGGTTTTGACACAAAACGTTCAAAACTATGATACTGTGTCAAAACTGACGTATTTCAATGAGAAAACGCTGGTTTTGACACAAAACGTTAAAAATTATGATACAGTGTCAAAACTGACGTATTTCAACAAGAAAACGCTGGTTTTGACACAATGAGTTCAAAACTATGATACTGTGTCAAAACTGACGTATTTCAATGAGAAAACGCTGGTTTTGACACAAAACGTTCAAAACTATGATACTGTGTCAAAACTGACGTATTTCAACGAGAAAACGCTGGTTTTGACACAAAAGTTCAAAACTATGATACTGTGTCAAAACTGACGTATTTCAATGAGAAAACGCTGGTTTTGACACAAAACGTTCAAAACTATGATACTGTGTCAAAACTGACGTATTTCAATGAGAAAACGCTGGTTTTGACACAAAACGTTCAAAACTATGATACTGTGTCAAAACTGACGTATTTCAATGAGAAAACGCTGGTTTTGACACAATAGTTCAAAACTATGATACTGTCAAAACTGACGTATTTCATGAGACAACGCTGGTTTTGACACAAAACGTTCAAAACTATGATACGTGTCAAAACTGACGTATTTCAATGAGAAAACGCTGGTTTTGACACAAAACGTTCAAAACTATGATACTGTGTCAAAACTGACGTATTTCAATGAGAAAACGCTGGTTTTGACACAAAACGTTCAAAACTATGATACTGTGTCAAAACTGACGTATTTCTATGAGACAACGCTGGTTTTGACACAAAACGTTCAAAACTATGATACAGTGTCAAAACTGACGTATTTCAATGAGAAAACGCTGGTTTTGACACAAAACGTTCAAAACTATGATACTGTGTCAAAACTGACGTATTTCAATGAGAAAACGCTGGTTTTGACACAAAACGTTCAAAACTATGATACTGTGTCAAAACTGACGTATTTCAATGAGACAACGCTGGTTTTGACACAAAACGTTCAAAACTATGATACTGTGTCAAAACTGACGTATTTCAATGAGAAAACGCTGGTTTTGACACAAAAGTTCAAAACTATGATACTGTGTCAAAACTGACGTATTTCTATGAGACAACGCTGGTTTTGACACAAAACGTTCAAAACTATGATACAGTGTCAAAACTGACGTATTTCAATGAGAAAACGCTGGTTTTGACACAATAGGTTCAAAACTATGATACTGTGTCAAAACTGACGTATTTCAATGAGAAAACGCTGGTTTTGACACAATACGTTCAAAATTATGATACTGTGTCAAAACTGACGTATTTCAATGAGAAAACGCTGGTTTTGACACAAAACGTTCAAAACTATGATACTGTGTCAAAACTGACGTATTTCAACAAGAAAACGCTGGTTTTGACACAATGAGTTCAAAACTATGATACTGTGTCAAAACTGACGTATTTCTATGAGACAATGCTGGTTTTGACACAAAACGTTCAAAACTATGATACAGTGTCAAAACTGACGTATTTCAATGAGAAAACGCTTGTTTTGACACAAAGAGTTCAAAACTATGATACTGTGTCAAAACTGACGTATTTCAATGAGAAAACGCTGGTTTTGACACAAAACGTTAAAAACTATGATACTGTGTCAAAACTGACGTATTTCAATGAGAAAACGCTGGTTTTGACACAAATAGTTCAAAACTATGATACTGTGTCAAAACTGACGTATTTCTATGAGACAATGCTGGTTTTGACACAAAACGTTCAAAACTATGATACAGTGTCAAAACTGACGTATTTCAATGAGAAAACGCTGGTTTTGACACAATGAGTTCAAAACTATGATACTGTGTCAAAACTGACGTATTTCTATGAGACAATGCTGGTTTTGACACAAAACGTTCAAAACTATGATACAGTGTCAAAACTGACGTATTTCAATGAGAAAACGCTGGTTTTGACACAATGAGTTCAAAACTATGATACTGTGTCAAAACTGACGTATTTCAATGAGAAAACGCTGGTTTTGACACAAAACGTTCAAAACTATGATACTGTATCAAAACTGACGTATTTCAACAAGAAAACGCTGGTTTTGACACAATGAGTTCAAAACTATGATACTGTGTCAAAACTGACGTATTTCTATTAGACAACGCTGGTTTTGACACAATTGGTCAAGAACTATGATACTGTATCAAAACTGACGTATTTCAATGAGAAAACGCTGGTTTTGACACAAAACGTTCAAAACTATGATACAGTGTCAAAACTGATGTATTTCAATGAGAAAACGCTTGTTTTGACACAAAGAGTTCAAAACTATGATACTGTGTCAAAACTGACGTATTTCTATGAGAAAACGCTGGTTTTGACACAAAACGTTCAAAACTATGATACTGTGTCAAAACTGACGTATTTCAATGAGAAAACGCTGGTTTTGACACAAAACGTTAAAAACTATGATACTGATTCAAAACTGACGTATTTCAACAAGAAAACGCTGGTTTTGACACAATTGGTCAAGAACTATGATACTGTGTCAAAACTGACGTATTTCTATGAGACAATGCTGGTTTTGACACAAAACGTTCAAAACTATGATACAGTGTCAAAACTGACGTATTTCAATGAGAAAACGCTGGTTTTGACACAAAACGTTCAAAACTATGATACTGTGTCAAAACTGACGTATTTCAATGAGAAAACGCTGGTTTTGACACAAAACGTTCAAAACTATGATACTGTGTCAAAACTGACGTATTTCAATGAGACAACGCTGGTTTTGACACAAAACGTTCAAAACTATGATACTGTGTCAAAACTGACGTATTTCAATGAGAAAACGCTGGTTTTGACACAATGAGTTCAAAACTATGATACTGTGTCAAAACTGACGTATTTCTATGAGACAACGCTGGTTTTGACACAAAACGTTCAAAACTATGATACTGTGTCAAAACTGACGTATTTCAATGAGAAAACGCTTGTTTTGACACAATGAGTTCAAAACTATGATACTGTGTCAAAACTGACGTATTTCTATGAGACAATGCTGGTTTTGACACAAAACGTTCAAAACTATGATACAGTGTCAAAACTGACGTATTTCAATGAGAAAACGCTGGTTTTGACACAAAAGTTCAAAACTATGATACTGTGTCAAAACTGACGTATTTCATGAGACAACGCTGGTTTTGACACAAAACGTTCAAAACTATGATACTGTGTCAAAACTGACGTATTTCAATGAGAAAACGCTGGTTTTGACACAAAAGTTCAAAACTATGATACTGTGTCAAAACTGACGTATTTCAATGAGAAAACGCTGGTTTTGACACAAAACGTTAAAAACTATGATACTGTGTCAAAACTGACGTATTTCAATGAGAAAACGCTGGTTTTGACACAAAACGTTAAAAACTATGATACTGTGTCAAAACTGACGTATTTCAACAAGAAAACGCTGGTTTTGACACAATGAGTTCAAAACTATGATACTGTGTCAAAACTGACGTATTTCAATGAGAAAACGCTGGTTTTGACACAAAACGTTCAAAACTATGATACTGTGTCAAAACTGACGTATTTCAATGAGAAAACGCTGGTTTTGACACAAAACGTTCAAAACTATGATACTGTGTCAAAACTGACGTATTTCAATGAGAAAACGCTGGTTTTGACACAATGAGTTCAAAACTATGATACTGTGTCAAAACTGACGTATTTCAATGAGAAAACGCTGGTTTTGACACAAAACGTTCAAAACTATGATACTGTGTCAAAACTGACGTATTTCAATGAGAAAACGCTGGTTTTGACACAAAACGTTCAAAACTATGATACAGTGTCAAAACTGACGTATTTCAATGAGAAAACGCTGGTTTTGACACAAAACGTTAAAAACTATGATACTGTGTCAAAACTGACGTATTTCAATGAGAAAACGCTGGTTTTGACACAAAACGTTCAAAAATATGATACTGTGTCAAAACTGACGTATTTCAATGAGAAAACGCTGGTTTTGACACAAAACGTTCAAAACTATGATACTGTGTCAAAACTGACGTATTTCAATGAGAAAACGCTGGTTTTGACACAAAACGTTCAAAACTATGATACTGTGTCAAAACTGACGTATTTCTATGAGACAATGCTGGTTTTGACACAAAACGTTCAAAACTATGATACTGTGTCAAAACTGACGTATTTCAATGAGAAAACGCTGGTTTTGACACAAAAGTTCAAAACTATGATACTGTGTCAAAACTGACGTATTTCAATGAGAAAACGCTGGTTTTGACACAAAACGTTAAAAACTATGATACTGTGTCAAAACTGACGTATTTCAATGAGAAAACGCTGGTTTTGACACAATGAGTTCAAAACTATGATACTGTGTCAAAACTGACGTATTTCTATGAGACAATGCTGGTTTTGACACAAAACGTTCAAAACTATGATACAGTGTCAAAACTGACGTATTTCAATGAGAAAACGCTGGTTTTGACACAAAACGTTAAAAATTATGATACTGATTCAAAACTGACGTATTTCAACAAGAAAACGCTGGTTTTGACACAATGAGTTCAAAACTATGATACTGTGTCAAAACTGACGTATTTCAATGAGAAAACGCTGGTTTTGACACAAAACGTTAAAAACTATGATACTGTGTCAAAACTGACGTATTTCAATGAGAAAACGCTGGTTTTGACACAAAACGTTAAAAATTATGATACTGTGTCAAAACTGACGTATTTCAATGAGAAAACGCTGGTTTTGACACAATGAGTTCAAAACTATGATACTGTGTCAAAACTGACGTATTTCTATGAGACAATGCTGGTTTTGACACAAAACGTTCAAAACTATGATACAGTGTCAAAACTGACGTATTTCAATGAGAAAACGCTGGTTTTGACACAATGAGTTCAAAACTATGATACTGTGTCAAAACTGACGTATTTCTATGAGACAATGCTGGTTTTGACACAAAACGTTCAAAACTATGATACTGTGTCAAAACTGACGTATTTCAATGAGAAAACGCTGGTTTTGACACAAAACGTTCAAAACTATGATACTGTGTCAAAACTGACGTATTTCAATGAGACAACGCTGGTTTTGACACAAAACGTTCAAAACTATGATACTGTGTCAAAACTGACGTATTTCTATGAGAAAACGCTGGTTTTGACACAAAACGTTCAAAACTATGATACAGTGTCAAAACTGACGTATTTCAATGAGAAAACGCTGGTTTTGACACAAAGAGTTCAAAACTATGATACTGTGTCAAAACTGACGTATTTCTATGAGACAATGCTGGTTTTGACACAAAACGTTCAAAACTATGATACTGTGTCAAAACTGACGTATTTCAATGAGAAAACGCTGGTTTTGACACAAAACGTTAAAAATTATGATACTGATTCAAAACTGACGTATTTCAACAAGAAAACGCTGGTTTTGACACAATGAGTTCAAAACTATGATACTGTGTCAAAACTGACGTATTTCTATGAGACAACGCTGGTTTTGACACAAAACGTTCAAAACTATGATACAGTGTCAAAACTGACGTATTTCAACAAGAAAACGCTGGTTTTGACACAATGAGTTCAAAACTATGATACTGTGTCAAAACTGACGTATTTCTATGAGACAATGCTGGTTTTGACACAAAACGTTCAAAACTATGATACAGTGTCAAAACTGACGTATTTCAATGAGAAAACGCTGGTTTTGACACAATGAGTTCAAAACTATGATACTGTGTCAAAACTGACGTATTTCAATGAGAAAACGCTGGTTTTGACACAAAACGTTCAAAACTATGATACAGTGTCAAAACTGACGTATTTCAATGAGAAAACGCTGGTTTTGACACAAAGAGTTCAAAACTATGATACTGTGTCAAAACTGACGTATTTCAATGAGAAAACGCTGGTTTTGACACAAAACGTTCAAAACTATGATACTGTGTCAAAACTGACGTATTTCAATGAGACAACGCTGGTTTTGACACAAAACGTTCAAAACTATGATACTGTGTCAAAACTGACGTATTTCTATGAGACAACGCTGGTTTTGACACAAAACGTTCAAAACTATGATACAGTGTCAAAACTGACGTATTTCAATGAGAAAACGCTGGTTTTGACACAAAACGTTCAAAACTATGATACTGTGTCAAAACTGACGTATTTCAATGAGAAAACGCTGGTTTTGACACAATGAGTTCAAAATTATGATACTGTGTCAAAACTGACGTATTTCTAATAGACAATGCTGGTTTTGACACAAAACGTTCAAAACTATGATACAGTGTCAAAACTGACGTATTTCAACAAGAAAACGCTGGTTTTGACACAATGAGTTCAAAATTATGATACTGTGTCAAAACTGACGTATTTCTATGAGTCAACGCTGGTTTTGACACAAAACGTTCAAAACTATGATACTGTGTCAAAACTGACGTATTTCAATGAGAAAACGCTGGTTTTGACACAAAACGTTAAAAATTATGATACTGATTCAAAACTGACGTATTTCAACAAGAAAACGCTGGTTTTGACACAATGAGTTCAAAATTATGATACTGTGTCAAAACTGACGTATTTCTATGAGACAATGCTGGTTTTGACACAAAACGTTCAAACTATGATACAGTGTCAAAACTGACGTATTTCAACAAGAAAACGCTGTTTTGACACAATGAGTTCAAAATTATGATACTGTGTCAAAACTGACGTATTTCTAATAGACAATGCTGGTTTTGACACAAAACATTCAAAACTATGATACTGTGTCAAAACTGACGTATTTTAATGAGAAAACGCTGGTTTTGACACAAAAAGTAAAAAATTATGATTCTGATTCAAAACTGACATATTTCAACAAGAAAACGCTGGTTTTGACACAATGAGTTCAAAACTATGATACAGTGTCAAAACTGACGTATTTTAATGAGAAAACGCTGGTTTTGACACAAAACGTTCAAAACTATGATACTGTGTCAAAACTGACGTATTTCTGAGACAACGCTGGTTTGACACAAAACGTTCAAAACTATGATACAGTGTCAAAACTGACGTATTTCTATGAGATATTGCTGGTTTTGACACAAAACGTTCAAAACTATGATACAGTGTCAAAACTGACGTATTTCAACAAGAAAACGCTGGTTTTGACACAATGAGTTCAAAATTATGATACTGTGTCAAAACTAACTGACGTATTTCTATGAGTCAACGCTGGTTTTGACACAAAACGTTCAAAACTATGATACTGTGTCCAAAACTGACGTATTTCAATGAGAAAACGCTGGGTTTTGACAAAAACGTTAAAAATTATGATACTGATTCAAAACTGACGTATTTCAACAAGAAACGCTGGTTTTGACACAATGAGTTCAAAATTATGATACTGTGTCAAAACTGACGTATTTCTATGAGACAATGCTGGTTTTGACACAAAACGTTCAAAACTATGATACAGTGTCAAAACTGACGTATTTCAACAAGAAAACGCTGGTTTTGACACAATGAGTTCAAAATTATGATACTGTGTCAAAACTGACGTATTTCTAATAGACAATGCTGGTTTTGACACAAAATGTTCAAAACTATGATACAGTGTCAAAACTGACGTATTTCTATGAGTCAACGCTGGTTTTGACAAAAAAAGTTCAAAACTATGATACTGTGTCAAAACTGACGTATTTCTGAGACAACGCTGGTTTTGACACAAAACGTTCAAAACTGTGATACAGTGTCAAAACTGACGTATTTCAACAAGAAAACGCTGGTTTTGACACAATGAGTTCAAAATTATGATACTGTGTCAAAACTGACGTATTTCTAATAGACAATGCTGGTTTTGACACAAAACATTCAAAACTATGATACAGTGTCAAAACTGACGTATTTCTATGAGTCAACGCTGGTTTTGACAAAAAACGTTCAAAACTATGATACAGTGTCAAAACTGACGTATTTCAACAAGAAAACGCTGGTTTTGACACAAAACGTTCAAAACTATGATACAGTGTCAAAACTGACGTATTTCTATGAGATATTGCTGGTTTTGACACAAAACGTTCAAAACTATGATACAGTGTCAAAACTGACGTATTTCAACAAGAAAACGCTGGTTTTGACACAATGAGTTCAAAATTATGATACTGTGTCAAAACTGACGTATTTCTATGAGTCAACGCTGGTTTTGACACAAAACGTTCAAAACTATGATACTGTGTCAAAACTGACGTATTTCAATGAGAAAACGCTGGTTTTGACACAAAACGTTAAAAATTATGATACTGATTCAAAACTGACGTATTTCAACAAGAAAACGCTGGTTTTGACACAATGAGTTCAAAATTATGATACTGTGTCAAAACTGACGTATTTCTATGAGACAATGCTGGTTTTGACACAAAACGTTCAAAACTATGATACAGTGTCAAAACTGACGTATTTCAACAAGAAAACGCTGGTTTTGACACAATGAGTTCAAAATTATGATACTGTGTCAAAACTGACGTATTTCTAATAGACAATGCTGGTTTTGACACAAAACATTCAAAACTATGATACAGTGTCAAAACTGACGTATTTCAATGAGAAAACGCTTGTTTTGACACAATGAGTTCAAAACTATGATACTGTGTCAAAACTGACGTATTTTAATGAGAAAACGCTGGTTTTGACACAAAAAGTAAAAAATTATGATTCTGATTCAAAACTGACGTATTTCAACAAGAAAACGCTGGTTTTGACACAATGAGTTCAAAACTATGATACAGTGTCAAAACTGACGTATTTTAATGAGAAAACGCTGGTTTTGACACAAAACGTTCAAAACTATGATACTGTGTCAAAACTGACGTATTTCTGAGACAACGCTGGTTTTGACACAAAACGTTCAAAACTATGATACAGTGTCAAAACTGACGTATTTCTATGAGAAATTGCTGGTTTTGACACAAAACGTTCAAAACTATGATACAGTGTCAAAACTGACGTATTTCAACAAGAAAACGCTGGTTTTGACACAATGAGTTCAAAATTATGATACTGTGTCAAAACTGACGTATTTCTATGAGTCAACGCTGGTTTTGACACAAAACGTTCAAAACTATGATACTGTGTCAAAACTGACGTATTTCAATGAGAAAACGCTGGTTTTGACACAAAACGTTAAAAATTATGATACTGATTCAAAACTGACGTATTTCAACAAGAAAACGCTGGTTTTGACACAATGAGTTCAAAATTATGATACTGTGTCAAAACTGACGTATTTCTATGAGACAATGCTGGTTTTGACACAAAACGTTCAAAACTATGATACAGTGTCAAAACTGACGTATTTCAACAAGAAAACGCTGGTTTTGACACAATGAGTTCAAAATTATGATACTGTGTCAAAACTGACGTATTTCTAATAGACAATGCTGGTTTTGACACAAAATGTTCAAAACTATGATACAGTGTCAAAACTGACGTATTTCTATGAGTCAACGCTGGTTTTGACAAAAAAAGTTCAAAACTATGATACTGTGTCAAAACTGACGTATTTCTGAGACAACGCTGGTTTTGACACAAAACGTTCAAAACTGTGATACAGTGTCAAAACTGACGTATTTCAACAAGAAAACGCTGGTTTTGACACAATGAGTTCAAAATTATGATACTGTGTCAAAACTGACGTATTTCTAATAGATAATGCTGGTTTTGACACAAAACGTTCAAAACTATGATACAGTGTCAAAACTGACGTATTTCTATGAGTCAACGCTGGTTTTGACAAAAAACGTTCAAAACTATGATACAGTGTCAAAACTGACGTATTTCAACAAGAAAACGCTGGTTTTGACACAAAACGTTCAAAACTATGATACAGTGTCAAAACTGACGTATTTCAACAAGAAAACGCTGGTTTTGACACAATGAGTTCAAAATTATGATACTGTGTCAAAACTGACGTATTTCTATGAGTCAACGCTGGTTTTGACACAAAACGTTCAAAACTATGATACTGTGTCAAAACTGACGTATTTCAATGAGAAAACGCTGGTTTTGACACAAAACGTTAAAAATTATGATACTGATTCAAAACTGACGTATTTCAACAAGAAAACGCTGGTTTTGACACAATGAGTTCAAAATTATGATACTGTGTCAAAACTGACGTATTTCTATGAGACAATGCTGGTTTTGACACAAAGCGTTCAAAACTATGATACAGTGTCAAAACTGACGTATTTCAACAAGAAAACGCTGGTTTTGACACAATGAGTTCAAAATTATGATACTGTGTCAAAACTGACGTATTTCAATGAGAAAACGCTTGTTTTGACACAATGAGTTCAAAACTATGATACTGTGTCAAAACTGACGTATTTTAATGAGAAAACGCTGGTTTTGACACAAAACGTTCAAAACTATGATACTGTGTCAAAACTGACGTATTTCTGAGACAACGCTGGTTTTGACACAAAACGTTCAAAACTATGATACAGTGTCAAAACTGACGTATTTCTATGAGATATTGCTGGTTTTGACACAAAACGTTCAAAACTATGATACAGTGTCAAAACTGACGTATTTCAACAAGAAAACGCTGGTTTTGACACAATGAGTTCAAAATTATGATACTGTGTCAAAACTGACGTATTTCTATGAGTCAACGCTGGTTTTGACACAAAACGTTCAAAACTATGATACTGTGTCAAAACTGACGTATTTCAATGAGAAAACGCTGGTTTTGACACAAAACGTTAAAAATTATGATACTGATTCAAAACTGACGTATTTCAACAAGAAAACGCTGGTTTTGACACAATGAGTTCAAAATTATGATACTGTGTCAAAACTGACGTATTTCTATGAGACAATGCTGGTTTTGACACAAAACGTTCAAAACTATGATACAGTGTCAAAACTGACGTATTTCAACAAGAAAACGCTGGTTTTGACACAATGAGTTCAAAATTATGATACTGTGTCAAAACTGACGTATTTCTAATAGACAATGCTGGTTTTGACACAAAATGTTCAAAACTATGATACAGTGTCAAAACTGACGTATTTCTATGAGTCAACGCTGGTTTTGACAAAAAAAGTTCAAACTATGATACTGTGTCAAAACTGACGTATTTCTGAGACAACGCTGGTTTTGACACAAAACGTTCAAAACTGTGATACAGTGTCAAAACTCTGACGTATTTCAACAAGAAAACGCTGGTTTTGACACAAAACCTTCAAAACTATGATACTGTGTCAAAACTGACGTATTTCTATGAGACAATGCTGGTTTTGACACAAAACGTTCAAAACTGTGATACAGTGTCAAAACTGACGTATTTCAACAAGAAAACGCTGGTTTTGACACAATTGGTCAAGAACTATGATACTGATTCAAAACTGACGTATTTCAATGAGAAAATGCTGGTTTTGACACAATTGGTCAAGAACTATGATACTGATTCAAAACTGACGTATTTCAATGAGAAAACGCTGGTTTTGACACAAAACGTTAAAAATTATGATACTGATTCAAAACTGACGTATTTCAATGAGAAAACGCTGGATTTGACACAAAACGTTAAAAATTATGATACTGATTCAAAACTGACGTATTTCAACAAGAAAACGCTGGTTTTGACACAATGAGTTCAAAATTATGATACTGTGTCAAAACTGACGTATTTCTATGAGACAATGATGGTTTTGACACAAAACATTCAAAACTATGATACAGTGTCAAAACTGACGTATTTCAATGAGAAAACGCTTGTTTTAACAAAATGAGTTCAAAACTATGATACTGTGTCAAAACTGACGTATTTCCATTAGACAACGCTGGTTTTGGCACAAAACATTAAAAAATTATGATACTGATTCAAAACTGACGTATTTCAATGAGAAAACGCTTGTTTTGACACAAAACCTTCAAAACTATGATACTGTGTCAAAACTGACGTATTTCTATGAGAGAATGCTGGTTTTGACACAAAACGTTCAAAACTATGATACAGTGTCAAAACTGACGTATTTCAATGAGAAAACGCTTGTTTTGACACAATTGGTCAAGAACTATGATACTGTGTCAAAACTGACGTATTTCTATGAGACAATGCTGGTTTTGACAGAAAACGTTCAAAACTATGATACAGTGTCAAAACTGACGTATTTCAATGAGAAAACGCTTGTTTTGACACAATGAGTTCAAAACTATGATACTGTGTCAAAACTGACGTATTTCTATTAGACAACGCTGGTTTTGACACAAAACATTAAAAAATTATGATACTGATTCAAAACTGACGTATTTCAATGAGAAAACGCTTGTTTTGACACAAAACCTTCAAAACTATGATACAGTGTCGAAACTGACGTATTTCAATGAGAAAACGCTTGTTTTGACACAATTGGTCAAGAACTATGATACTGTGTCAAAACTGACGTATTTCTATGAGACAATGCTGGTTTTGACACAAAACGTTCAAAACTGTGATACAGTGTCAAAACTGACGTATTTCTGAGACAACGCTGGTTTTGACACAAAAAGTTCAAAATTATGAAACAGTGTCAAAACTGACGTATTTCAATGAGAAAACGCTGGTTTTGACACAAAACGTAAGAAATTATGATTCTGATTCAAAACTGACGTATTTCAATGAGAAAACGCTGGTTTTGACACAATGAGTTCAAAACTATGATACTGTGTCAAAACTGACGTATTTCTATGAGACAATGCTGGTTTTGACACAAAAAGTTCAAAACTATGATACAGTGTCAAAACTGTTGTATTTTAATGAGAAAACGCTGGTTTTGACACAAAAAGTAAAAAATTATGATTCTGATTCAAAACTGACGTATTTCAACAAGAAAACGCTGGTTTTGACACAATGAGTTCAAAATTATGATACTGTGTCAAAACTGACGTATTTCTATGAGTCAACGCTGGTTTTGACACAAAACGTTCAAAACTATGATACTGTGTCAAAACTGACGTATTTCTATGAGTCAACGCTGGTTTTGACACAAAACGTTCAAAACTATGATACTGTGTCAAAACTGACGTATTTCTGAGACAACGCTGGTTTTGACACAAAACGTTCAAAACTATGATACAGTGTCAAAACTGACGTATTTCTATGAGATATTGCTGGTTTTGACACAAAACGTTCAAAACTATGATAGTGTCAAAACTGACGTATTTCAACAAGAAAACGCTGGTTTTGACACAATGAGTTCAAAATTATGATACTGTGTCAAAACTGACGTATTTCTATGAGTCAACGCTGGTTTTGACACAAAACGTTCAAAACTATGATACTGTGTCAAAACTGACGTATTTCAATGAGAAAACGCTGGTTTTGACACAAAACGTTAAAAATTATGATACTGATTCAAAACTGACGTATTTCAACAAGAAAACGCTGGTTTTGACACAATGAGTTCAAAATTATGATACTGTGTCAAAACTGACGTATTTCTATGAGACAATGCTGGTTTTGACACAAAACGTTCAAAACTATGATACAGTGTCAAAACTGACGTATTTCAACAAGAAAACGCTGGTTTTGACACAATGAGTTCAAAATTATGATACTGTGTCAAAACTGACGTATTTCTAATAGACAATGCTGGTTTTGACACAAAACGTTCAAAACTATGATACAGTGTCAAAACTGACGTATTTCTATGAGTCAACGCTGGTTTTGACAAAAAACGTTCAAAACTATGATACAGTGTCAAAACTGACGTATTTCAACAAGAAAACGCTGGTTTTGACACAAAACCTTCAAAACTATGATACTGTGTCAAAACTGACGTATTTCTATGAGACAATGCTGGTTTTGACACAAAACATTCAAAACTATGATACAGTGTCAAAACTGACGTATTTCAATGAGAAAACGCTTGTTTTGACACAATGAGTTCAAAACTATGATACTGTGTCAAAACTGACGTATTTTAATGAGAAAACGCTGGTTTTGACACAAAAAGTAAAAAATTATGATTCTGATTCAAAACTGACGTATTTCAACAAGAAAACGCTGGTTTTGACACAATGAGTTCAAAACTATGATACAGTGTCAAAACTGACGTATTTTAATGAGAAAACGCTGGTTTTGACACAAAACGTTCAAAACTATGATACTGTGTCAAAACTGACGTATTTCTGAGACAACGCTGGTTTTGACACAAAACGTTCAAAACTATGATACAGTGTCAAAACTGACGTATTTCTATGAGATATTGCTGGTTTTGACACAAAACGTTCAAAACTATGATACAGTGTCAAAACTGACGTATTTCAACAAGAAAACGCTGGTTTTGACACAATGAGTTCAAAATTATGATACTGTGTCAAAACTGACGTATTTCTATTAGTCAACGCTGGTTTTGACACAAAACGTTCAAAACTATGATACTGTGTCAAAACTGACGTATTTCAATGAGAAAACGCTGGTTTTGACACAAAACGTTAAAAATTATGATACTGATTCAAAACTGACGTATTTCAACAAGAAAACGCTGGTTTTGACACAATGAGTTCAAAATTATGATACTGTGTCAAAACTGACGTATTTCTATGAGACAATGCTGGTTTTGACACAAAACGTTCAAAACTATGATACAGTGTCAAAACTGACGTATTTCAACAAGAAAACGCTGGTTTTGACACAATGAGTTCAAAATTATGATACTGTGTCAAAACTGACGTATTTCTAATAGACAATGCTGGTTTTGACACAAAATGTTAAAAACTATGATACAGTGTCAAAACTGACGTATTTCTATGAGTCAACGCTGGTTTTGACACAAAACGTTCAAAACTATGATACAGTGTCAAAACTGACGTATTTCAACAAGAAAACGCTGGTTTTGACACAATGAGTTCAAAATTATGATACTGTGTCAAAACTGACGTATTTCTAATAGACAATGCTGGTTTTGACACAAAATGTTAAAAACTATGATACAGTGTCAAAACTGACGTATTTCTATGAGTCAACGCTGGTTTTGACAAAAAAAGTTCAAAACTATGATACTGTGTCAAAACTGACGTATTTCTGAGACAACGCTGGTTTTGACACAAAACGTTCAAAACTGTGATACAGTGTCAAAACTGACGTATTTCAACAAGAAAACGCTGGTTTTGACACAATGAGTTCAAAATTATGATACTGTGTCAAAACTGACGTATTTCTAATAGACAATGCTGGTTTTGACACAAAACGTTCAAAACTATGATACAGTGTCAAAACTGACGTATTTCTATGAGTCAACGCTGGTTTTGACAAAAAACGTTCAAAACTATGATACAGTGTCAAAACTGACGTATTTCAACAAGAAAACGCTGGTTTTGACACAAAACCTTCAAAACTATGATACTGTGTCAAAACTGACGTATTTCTATGAGACAATGCTGGTTTTGACACAAAACGTTCAAAACTGTGATACAGTGTCAAAACTGACGTATTTCAACAAGAAAACGCTGGTTTTGACACAATTGGTCAAGAACTATGATACTGATTCAAAACTGACGTATTTCAATGAGAAAACGCTGGTTTTGACACAAAACGTTAAAAATTATGATACTGATTCAAAACTGACGTATTTCAATGAGAAAACGCTGGATTTGACACAAAACGTTAAAAATTATGATACTGATTCAAAACTGACGTATTTCAACAAGAAAACGCTGGTTTTGACACAATGAGTTCAAAATTATGATACTGTGTCAAAACTGACGTATTTCTATGAGACAATGCTGGTTTTGACACAAAACGTTCAAAACTATGATACAGTGTCAAAACTGACGTATTTCAACAAGAAAACGCTGGTTTTGACACAATGAGTTCAAAATTATGATACTGTGTCAAAACTGACGTATTTCTAATAGACAATGCTGGTTTTGACACAAAATGTTCAAAACTATGATACAGTGTCAAAACTGACGTATTTCTATGAGTCAACGCTGGTTTTGACAAAAAAAGTTCAAAACTATGATACTGTGTCAAAACTGACGTATTTCTGAGACAACGCTGGTTTTGACACAAAACGTTCAAAACTGTGATACAGTGTCAAAACTGACGTATTTCAACAAGAAAACGCTGGTTTTGACACAAAACCTTCAAAACTATGATACTGTGTCAAAACTGACGTATTTCTATGAGACAATGCTGGTTTTGACACAAAACGTTCAAAACTGTGATACAGTGTCAAAACTGACGTATTTCAACAAGAAAACGCTGGTTTTGACACAATTGGTCAAGAACTATGATACTGATTCAAAACTGACGTATTTCAATGAGAAAACGCTGGTTTTGACACAATTGGTCAAGAACTATGATACTGATTCAAAACTGACGTATTTCAATGAGAAAACGCTGGTTTTGACACAAAACGTTAAAAATTATGATACTGATTCAAAACTGACGTATTTCAATGAGAAAACGCTGGATTTGACACAAAACGTTAAAAATTATGATACTGATTCAAAACTGACGTATTTCAACAAGAAAACGCTGGTTTTGACACAATGAGTTCAAAATTATGATACTGTGTCAAAACTGACGTATTTCTATGAGACAATGATGGTTTTGACACAAAACATTCAAAACTATGATACAGTGTCAAAACTGACGTATTTCAATGAGAAAACGCTTGTTTTAACAAAATGAGTTCAAAACTATGATACTGTGTCAAAACTGACGTATTTCCATTAGACAACGCTGGTTTTGGCACAAAACATTAAAAAATTATGATACTGATTCAAAACTGACGTATTTCAATGAGAAAACGCTTGTTTTGACACAAAACCTTCAAAACTATGATACTGTGTCAAAACTGACGTATTTCTATGAGAGAATGCTGGTTTTGACACAAAACGTTCAAAACTATGATACAGTGTCAAAACTGACGTATTTCAATGAGAAAACGCTTGTTTTGACACAATTGGTCAAGAACTACGATACTGTGTCAAAACTGACGTATTTCTATGAGACAATGCTGGTTTTGACAGAAAACGTTCAAAACTATGATACAGTGTCAAAACTGACGTATTTCAATGAGAAAACGCTTGTTTTGACACAATGAGTTCAAAACTATGATACTGTGTCAAAACTGACGTATTTCTATTAGACAACGCTGGTTTTGACACAAAACATTAAAAAATTATGATACTGATTCAAAACTGACGTATTTCAATGAGAAAACGCTTGTTTTGACACAAAACCTTCAAAACTATGATACAGTGTCGAAACTGACGTATTTCAATGAGAAAACGCTTGTTTTGACACAATTGGTCAAGAACTATGATACTGTGTCAAAACTGACGTATTTCTATGAGACAATGCTGGTTTTGACAGAAAACGTTCAAAACTATGATACAGTGTCAAAACTGACGTATTTCAATGAGAAAACGCTTGTTTTGACACAATGAGTTCAAAACTATGATACTGTGTCAAAAATGACGTATTTCAATGAGAAAACGCTGGTTTTGACACAAAACGTTCAAAACTATGATACAGTGTCAAAACTGACGTATTTTAATGAGAAAACGCTGGTTTTGACACAAAAAGTAAAAAATTATGATTCTGATTCAAAACTGACGTATTTCAACAAGAAAACGCTGGTTTTGACACAATGAGTTCAAAATTATGATACTGTGTCAAAACTGACGTATTTCTATGAGACAATGCTGGTTTTGACACAAAACGTTCAAAACTATGATACAGTGTCAAAACTGACGTATTTCAACAAGAAAACGCTGGTTTTGACACAATGAGTTCAAAATTATGATACTGTGTCAAAACTGACGTATTTCTATGAGACAATGCTGGTTTTGACACAAAACGTTCAAAACTATGATACTGTGTCAAAACTGACGTATTTCTGAGACAACGCTGGTTTTGACACAAAACGTTCAAAACTATGATACAGTGTCAAAACTGACGTATTTCAACAAGAAAACGCTGGTTTTGACACAAAACCTTCAAAACTATGATACTGTGTCAAAACTGACGTATTTCTATGAGACAATGCTGGTTTTGACACAAAACGTTCAAAACTGTGATACAGTGTCAAAACTGACGTATTTCAACAAGAAAACGCTGGTTTTGACACAATTGGTCAAGAACTATGATACTGATTCAAAACTGACGTATTTCAATGAGAAAACGCTGGATTTGACACAAAACGTTAAAAGTTATGATACTGATTCAAAACTTACGTATTTCAACAAGAAAACGCTGGTTTTGACACAATGAGTTCAAAATTATGATACTGTGTCAAAACTGACGTATTTCTATGAGACAATGATGGTTTTGACACAAAACATTCAAAACTATGATACAGTGTCAAAACTGACGTATTTCAATGAGAAAACGCTTGTTTTAACAAAATGAGTTCAAAACTATGATACTGTGTCAAAACTGACGTATTTCTATTAGACAACGCTGGTTTTGATACAAAACATTAAAAATTATGATACTGATTCAAAACTGACGTATTTCAATGAGAAAACGCTTGTTTTGACACAAAACCTTCAAAACTATGATACTGTGTCAAAACTGACGTATTTCTATGAGACAATGCTGGTTTTGACACAAAACGTTCAAAACTATGATACAGTGTCAAAACTGACGTATTTCAATGAGAAAACGCTTGTTTTGACACAATTGGTCAAGAACTATGATACTGTGTCAAAACTGACGTATTTCTATGAGACAATGCTGGTTTTGACAGAAAACGTTCAAAACTATGATACAGTGTCAAACTGACGTATTTCAACAAGAAAACGCTGGTTTTGACACAAAACGTTCAAAACTATGATACTGTGTCAAAACTGACGTATTTCTATGAGACAATGCTGGTTTTGACACAAAACATTCAAAACTATGATACAGTGTCAAAACTGACGTATTTCAATGAGAAAACGCTTGTTTTGACACAATGAGTTCAAAACTATGATACTGTGTCAAAACTGACGTATTTTAATGAGAAAACGCTGGTTTTGACACAAAAAGTAAAAAATTATGATTCTGATTCAAAACTGACGTATTTCAACAAGAAAACGCTGGTTTTGACACAATGAGTTCAAAACTATGATACAGTGTCAAAACTGACGTATTTTAATGAGAAAACGCTGGTTTTGACACAAAACGTTCAAAACTATGATACTGTGTCAAAACTGACGTATTTCTGAGACAACGCTGGTTTTGACACAAAACGTTCAAAACTATGATACAGTGTCAAAACTGACGTATTTCTATGAGATATTGCTGGTTTTGACACAAAACGTTCAAAACTATGATACAGTGTCAAAACTGACGTATTTCAACAAGAAAACGCTGGTTTTGACACAATGAGTTCAAAATTATGATACTGTGTCAAAACTGACGTATTTCTATGAGTCAACGCTGGTTTTGACACAAAACGTTCAAAACTATGATACTGTGTCAAAACTGACGTATTTCAATGAGAAAACGCTGGTTTTGACACAAAACGTTAAAAATTATGATACTGATTCAAAACTGACGTATTTCAACAAGAAAACGCTGGTTTTGACACAATGAGTTCAAAATTATGATACTGTGTCAAAACTGACGTATTTCTATGAGACAATGCTGGTTTTGACACAAAACGTTCAAAACTATGATACAGTGTCAAAACTGACGTATTTCAACAAGAAAACGCTGGTTTTGACACAATGAGTTCAAAATTATGATACTGTGTCAAAACTGACGTATTTCTAATAGACAATGCTGGTTTTGACACAAAATGTTCAAAACTATGATACAGTGTCAAAACTGACGTATTTCTATGAGTCAACGCTGGTTTTGACAAAAAAAGTTCAAAACTATGATACTGTGTCAAAACTGACGTATTTCTGAGACAACGCTGGTTTTGACACAAAACGTTCAAAACTGTGATACAGTGTCAAAACTGACGTATTTCAACAAGAAAACGCTGGTTTTGACACAAAACCTTCAAAACTATGATACTGTGTCAAAACTGACGTATTTCTATGAGACAATGCTGGTTTTGACACAAAACGTTCAAAACTGTGATACAGTGTCAAAACTGACGTATTTCAACAAGAAAACGCTGGTTTTGACACAATTGGTCAAGAACTATGATACTGATTCAAAACTGACGTATTTCAATGAGAAAACGCTGGTTTTGACACAATTGGTCAAGAACTATGATACTGATTCAAAACTGACGTATTTCAATGAGAAAACGCTGGTTTTGACACAAAACGTTAAAAATTATGATACTGATTCAAAACTGACGTATTACAATGAGAAAACGCTGGATTTGACACAAAACGTTAAAAATTATGATACTGATTCAAAACTGACGTATTTCAACAAGAAAACGCTGGTTTTGACACAATGAGTTCAAAATTATGATACTGTGTCAAAACTGACGTATTTCTATGAGACAATGATGGTTTTGACACAAAACATTCAAAACTATGATACAGTGTCAAAACTGACGTATTTCAATGAGAAAACGCTTGTTTTAACAAAATGAGTTCAAAACTATGATACTGTGTCAAAACTGACGTATTTCCATTAGACAACGCTGGTTTTGGCACAAAACATTAAAAAATTATGATACTGATTCAAAACTGACGTATTTCAATGAGAAAACGCTTGTTTTGACACAAAACCTTCAAAACTATGATACTGTGTCAAAACTGACGTATTTCTATGAGAGAATGCTGGTTTTGACACAAAACCTTCAAAACTATGATACTGTGTCAAAACTGACGTATTTCTATGAGAGAATGCTGGTTTTGACACAAAACGTTCAAAACTATGATACAGTGTCAAAACTGACGTATTTCAATGAGAAAACGCTTGTTTTGACACAATTGGTCAAGAACTATGATACTGTGTCAAAACTGACGTATTTCTATGAGACAATGCTGGTTTTGACAGAAAACGTTCAAAACTATGATACAGTGTCAAAACTGACGTATTTCAATGAGAAAACGCTTGTTTTGACACAATGAGTTCAAAACTATGATACTGTGTCAAAACTGACGTATTTCTATTAGACAACGCTGGTTTTGACACAAAACATTAAAAAATTATGATACTGATTCAAAACTGACGTATTTCAATGAGAAAACGCTTGTTTTGACACAAAACCTTCAAAACTATGATACAGTGTCGAAACTGACGTATTTCAATGAGAAAACGCTTGTTTTGACACAATTGGTCAAGAACTATGATACTGTGTCAAAACTGACGTATTTCTATGAGACAATGCTGGTTTTGACAGAAAACGTTCAAAACTATGATACAGTGTCAAAACTGACGTATTTCAATGAGAAAACGCTTGTTTTGACACAATGAGTTCAAAACTATGATACTGTGTCAAAAATGACGTATTTCAATGAGAAAACGCTGGTTTTGACACAAAACGTTCAAAACTATGATACAGTGTCAAAACTGACGTATTTTAATGAGAAAACGCTGGTTTTGACACAAAAAGTAAAAAATTATGATTCTGATTCAAAACTGACGTATTTCAACAAGAAAACGCTGGTTTTGACACAATGAGTTCAAAATTATGATACTGTGTCAAAACTGACGTATTTCTATGAGACAATGCTGGTTTTGACACAAAACGTTCAAAACTATGATACAGTGTCAAAACTGACGTATTTCAACAAGAAAACGCTGGTTTTGACACAATGAGTTCAAAATTATGATACTGTGTCAAAACTGACGTATTTCTATGAGACAATGCTGGTTTTGACACAAAACGTTCAAAACTATGATACTGTGTCAAAACTGACGTATTTCTGAGACAACGCTGGTTTTGACACAAAACGTTCAAAACTATGATACAGTGTCAAAACTGACGTATTTCAACAAGAAAACGCTGGTTTTGACACAATGAGTTCAAAATTATGATACTGTGTCAAAACTGACGTATTTCTAATAGACAATGCTGGTTTTGACACAAAATGTTCAAAACTATGATACAGTGTCAAAACTGACGTATTTCTATGAGTCAACGCTGGTTTTGACAAAAAAAGTTCAAAACTATGATACTGTGTCAAAACTGACGTATTTCTGAGACAACGCTGGTTTTGACACAAAACGTTCAAAACTGTGATACAGTGTCAAAACTGACGTATTTCAACAAGAAAACGCTGGTTTTGACACAAAACCTTCAAAACTATGATACTGTGTCAAAACTGACGTATTTCTATGAGACAATGCTGGTTTTGACACAAAACGTTCAAAACTGTGATACAGTGTCAAAACTGACGTATTTCAACAAGAAAACGCTGGTTTTGACACAATTGGTCAAGAACTATGATACTGATTCAAAACTGACGTATTTCAATGAGAAAACGCTGGTTTTGACACAATTGGTCAAGAACTATGATACTGATTCAAAACTGACGTATTTCAATGAGAAAACGCTGGTTTTGACACAAAACGTTAAAAATTATGATACTGATTCAAAACTGACGTATTACAATGAGAAAACGCTGGATTTGACACAAAACGTTAAAAATTATGATACTGATTCAAAACTGACGTATTTCAACAAGAAAACGCTGGTTTTGACACAATGAGTTCAAAATTATGATACTGTGTCAAAACTGACGTATTTCTATGAGACAATGATGGTTTTGACACAAAACATTCAAAACTATGATACAGTGTCAAAACTGACGTATTTCAATGAGAAAACGCTTGTTTTAACAAAATGAGTTCAAAACTATGATACTGTGTCAAAACTGACGTATTTCCATTAGACAACGCTGGTTTTGGCACAAAACATTAAAAAATTATGATACTGATTCAAAACTGACGTATTTCAATGAGAAAACGCTTGTTTTGACACAAAACCTTCAAAACTATGATACAGTGTCAAAACTGACGTATTTCAACAAGAAAACGCTGGTTTTGACACAATGAGTTCAAAATTATGATACTGTGTCAAAACTGACGTATTTCTATGAGACAATGCTGGTTTTGACACAAAACGTTCAAAACTATGATACTGTGTCAAAACTGACGTATTTCTGAGACAACGCTGGTTTTGACACAAAACGTTCAAAACTATGATACAGTGTCAAAACTGACGTATTTCAACAAGAAAACGCTGGTTTTGACACAATGAGTTCAAAATTATGATACTGTGTCAAAACTGACGTATTTCTAATAGACAATGCTGGTTTTGACACAAAATGTTCAAAACTATGATACAGTGTCAAAACTGACGTATTTCTATGAGTCAACGCTGGTTTTGACAAAAAAAGTTCAAAACTATGATACTGTGTCAAAACTGACGTATTTCTGAGACAACGCTGGTTTTGACACAAAACGTTCAAAACTGTGATACAGTGTCAAAACTGACGTATTTCAACAAGAAAACGCTGGTTTTGACACAAAACCTTCAAAACTATGATACTGTGTCAAAACTGACGTATTTCTATGAGACAATGCTGGTTTTGACACAAAACGTTCAAAACTGTGATACAGTGTCAAAACTGACGTATTTCAACAAGAAAACGCTGGTTTTGACACAATTGGTCAAGAACTATGATACTGATTCAAAACTGACGTATTTCAATGAGAAAACGCTGGTTTTGACACAATTGGTCAAGAACTATGATACTGATTCAAAACTGACGTATTTCAATGAGAAAACGCTGGTTTTGACACAAAACGTTAAAAATTATGATACTGATTCAAAACTGACGTATTACAATGAGAAAACGCTGGATTTGACACAAAACGTTAAAAATTATGATACTGATTCAAAACTGACGTATTTCAACAAGAAAACGCTGGTTTTGACACAATGAGTTCAAAATTATGATACTGTGTCAAAACTGACGTATTTCTATGAGACAATGATGGTTTTGACACAAAACATTCAAAACTATGATACAGTGTCAAAACTGACGTATTTCAATGAGAAAACGCTTGTTTTAACAAAATGAGTTCAAAACTATGATACTGTGTCAAAACTGACGTATTTCCATTAGACAACGCTGGTTTTGGCACAAAACATTAAAAAATTATGATACTGATTCAAAACTGACGTATTTCAATGAGAAAACGCTTGTTTTGACACAAAACCTTCAAAACTATGATACTGTGTCAAAACTGACGTATTTCTATGAGAGAATGCTGGTTTTGACACAAAACCTTCAAAACTATGATACTGTGTCAAAACTGACGTATTTCTATGAGACAATGCTGGTTTTGACACAAAACGTTCAAAACTATGATACAGTGTCAAAACTGACGTATTTCAATGAGAAAACGCTTGTTTTGACACAATTGGTCAAGAACTATGATACTGTGTCAAAACTGACGTATTTCTATGAGACAATGCTGGTTTTGACAGAAAACGTTCAAAACTATGATACAGTGTCAAAACTGACGTATTTCAATGAGAAAACGCTTGTTTTGACACAATGAGTTCAAAACTATGATACTGTGTCAAAACTGACGTATTTCTATTAGACAACGCTGGTTTTGACACAAAACATTAAAAAATTATGATACTGATTCAAAACTGACGTATTTCAATGAGAAAACGCTTGTTTTGACACAAAACCTTCAAAACTATGATACAGTGTCGAAACTGACGTATTTCAATGAGAAAACGCTTGTTTTGACACAATTGGTCAAGAACTATGATACTGTGTCAAAACTGACGTATTTCTATGAGACAATGCTGGTTTTGACACAAAACGTTCAAAACTATGATACAGTGTCAAAACTGACGTATTTCAATGAGAAAACGCTTGTTTTGACACAATGAGTTCAAAACTATGATACTGTGTCAAAACTGACGTATTTCAATGAGAAAACGCTGGTTTTGACACAAAACGTTCAAAACTATGATACAGTGTCAAAACTGACGTATTTTAATGAGAAAACGCTGGTTTTGACACAAAAAGTAAAAAATTATGATTCTGATTCAAAACTGACGTATTTCAACAAGAAAACGCTGGTTTTGACACAATGAGTTCAAAATTATGATACTGTGTCAAAACTGACGTATTTCTATGAGACAATGCTGGTTTTGACACAAAACGTTCAAAACTATGATACAGTGTCAAAACTGACGTATTTCAACAAGAAAACGCTGGTTTTGACACAATGAGTTCAAAATTATGATACTGTGTCAAAACTGACGTATTTCTATGAGACAATGCTGGTTTTGACACAAAACGTTCAAAACTATGATACTGTGTCAAAACTGACGTATTTCTGAGACAACGCTGGTTTTGACACAAAACGTTCAAAACTATGATACAGTGTCAAAACTGACGTATTTCAACAAGAAAACGCTGGTTTTGACACAAAACCTTCAAAACTATGATACTGTGTCAAAACTGACGTATTTCTATGAGACAATGCTGGTTTTGACACAAAACGTTCAAAACTATGATACAGTGTCAAAACTGACGTATTTCAATGAGAAAACGCTTGTTTTGACACAATTGGTCAAGAACTATGATACTGTGTCAAAACTGACGTATTTCTATGAGACAATGCTGGTTTTGACAGAAAACGTTCAAAACTATGATACAGTGTCAAAACTGACGTATTTCAATGAGAAAACTCTTGTTTTGACACAATGAGTTCAAAACTATGATACTGTGTCAAAAATGACGTATTTCAATGAGAAAACGCTGGTTTTGACACAAAAAGTAAAAAATTATGATTCTGATTCAAAACTGACGTATTTCAACAAGAAAACGCTGGTTTTGACACAATGAGTTCAAAATTATGATACTAATTCAAAACTGACGTATTTTAACAAAAAAAACACTTGTTTTGACACAATTGGTCAAGAACTATGATACTGTCGTATTTCTATGAGTCAACGCTGGTTTTGACACAAAACGTTCAAGACTATGATACAGTGTCAAAACTGACGTATTTCAATGAGAAAACGCTGGTTTTGACAAAAAACGTTAAAAACTATGATATTGTGTCAAAATTGACGTATTTCAATGAGAAAACGCTGGTTTTGACACAAAACCTTCAAAACGATGATACTGTGTCAAAACTGACGTATTTCTATGAGACAATGCTGGTTTTGACACAAAACGTTCAAAACTATGATACAGTGTCAAAACTGACGTATTTCAACAAGAAAACGCTGGTTTTGACACAATGAGTTCAAAATTATGATACTGTGTCAAAACTGACGTATTTCTATGAGACAATGCTGGTTTTGACACAAAACGTTCAAAATTATGATACTGTGTCAAAACTGACGTATTTCAATGAGAAAACGCTGGTTTTGACACAAAACGTTAAAAATTATGATACTGATTCAAAACTGACGTATTTCAACAAGAAAACGCTGGTTTTGACACAATGAGTTCAAAATTATGATACTGTGTCAAAACTGACGTATTTCTATGAGACAATGCTGGTTTTGACACAAAAAGTTCAAAATTATGAAACAGTGTCAAAACTGACGTATTTCAATGAGAAAACGCTGGTTTTGACACAAAAGATAAAAAATTATGATTCTGATTCAAAACTGACGTATTTCAATGAGAAAACGCTGGTTTTGACACAAAACGTTAACAATTATGATACTGGGTCAAAACTGATGTATTTCAATGAGAAAACGTTGGTTTTGACACAAAACGTTAAAAATTATGATACCGATTCAAAACTGACGTATTTCAACAAAAAAAACACTTGTTTTGACACAATTGGTCAAGAACTATGATACTGTCGTATTTCTATGAGTCAACGCTGGTTTTGACACAAAACGTTCAAAACTATGATACAGTGTCAAAACTGACGTATTTCATTGAGAAAACGCTTGTTTTGACACAATTGGTCAAGAACTATGATACTGTGTCAAAACTGACGTATTTCTATGAGACAACGCTGGTTTTGACATAAAACGTTAAAAACTATGATATTGTGTCAAAATTGACCTATTTCAATGAGAAAACGCTGGTTTTGACACAAAACCTTCAAAACTATGATACTGTGTCAAAACTGACGTATTTCTATGAGACAACGCTGGTTTTGACCAATGAGATCAAAACTATGATATTGTGTCAAAACTGACGTATTTCAATGAGAAAACGCTTCTTTTGACACAATCGGCTAACCCTTCCGCTTGCCACGCGTGTAATTTTCAGAGGCCCTCTGGGTCTCTCGGACCCCCGTACACCCCCCGGAGCCTCTGGGCTTCTCTGACCCCAACCCGCGAGTCGGAAAAACCGCCCCGGAGCCTCGGGATCGGGGCTTCTCTGAGTATGCAAAAGGGTAGCACAAGGGATAATTTTGTTTCCCTATCAATAGCTTTGTTGTTCTTGTTTTCTGCTGTTTGTGTTAAGATGGGAAGGAGCCGGACCCAAATGCAGAGAGCAACAGGATTTTAATTAAACAAAAAGACAGGCGAAAGAAACGCTGGAATCCAAACAGAAAAATCAAAATCAGGAAAAACAGGAACCGAGCTGAAAACTGAGTGGGACATACGGGCTGGAAACGGGTACAAACTGGAATGAACTGATCCGGACAAAGGGAAGCACAGAGACTAAATAGACAAGCCAAGCCCCGGGGAGTTCGCTCAGCCTTGAAGCAAAAAAGACATGCTGGCCATTTGTGGTACTGCAGCGAAAAATCCAATGCGGCCTCGGTGCAAGCTGGGTCACGCGCGGTCACATAGCGTCTCCTGAACGAGGTTTCTTGCTTGGTGAACGTAGAATGAGTATGTGGAGTCAGTCTGGTACTGAAGACCGATGTCAGGTGGAACGGAGGTAAATACACGTGGGTCGGATGGTTGTGATCCGCTCGTGGCTGCGTCGAGATGTTTAAAAGACCAAAGCAGAAGATAAACGAGGAGCAGGTTGCGGTGTTGACGTGTTGCTCCAAGCTAACAGACTAAGCTAACAACAACAAGCTGATCTGCTCAGGCAGGCGGCGTATGACATCCGGTATCTAGGTTTTTAATTAGTAAATCTATGACACAAGCAGCCCCAGGTTAATGACACACAGGTGAGACACATTAGGAACAGGTGTGGACACTCACAGGGGCAGGAGATACAAGACACAGGAAAAGGAAGTGAATCAATCAGCGGGAAGGGACTTCAGAATAAAACAGGAAACAGCACACAACTTAACAAAACTATTTTAAGAGCAATAATCACCTTGTAAGGCCGCTCGGTTTATTAAACGTATGTACCTTTAGCTAGCTAAACATCATCCTTCTTTTGTTGATGCACTGACCTAATTCACCCACATGGCTGAATGACATGTGTTTAGGCAAAATGTAAGCATGAACACCTCTGTAAAGACTAGGCTGGTCTTTATCACAAGTTGTGGGAAACAAAAAAGAGGGAGAGGGAACAAGGAGGAAGAGGAGATAAAGGGGAAGCCGGAGCACTTCAAACAGCTCACAGCTTGTGCCATGTGCAGTAATAATAAATGGGGCTTCATTATTCAGTTGTGTATGTCTGTAGTGCTGCTGCTGCCTACCCCCTGCCTACTTATCACTCTGTTATTCTCCTATTTACTAATCCAGTAGAGAGACAGACCCTGTTTGTGTATGTGTGGGGGCATAGACACTCCTGCCTGGTGCATGTGAGGATAATTAAGTTTGTGTGTGTGTGTGTGTGTGTGTGTGTGTGTGTGTGTGTGTGTGTGTGTGTGTGTGTGTGTGTGTGTGTTGCCAAGTGAGATGATTATCTATTTACAGATGCCACCCATAAACTCCCATGGTCCTTTATTATGGTAACTGGATGAGAGAGAGGTAGCGAGACAGACAGAGATATTTCAGTATTAGAATTATTCCCAATGCTAGTCCTTCATCAAGACCTGTCCTTCAACATATCACCTTGCTCTGAACCTTTGGCAGGCTCAGGAGCTACTGCCGGCCCCATTAGCAGGTATCATACCTGTGTGGAGGTGTCAGCGACAGCTTCTAACCTCCAGGGTGGTGAGGGTGTGAGGTGGGATTGGCAGCCTGGAGGAGGACTGTTCAGATGGGCACAGAGTGTCTCACCACTGCCTGTGTGGAGTTAAGGTGCTAAATGGCTATGATGGGAAGCCTCCAGGGCCCTACTCCATTGAAGACTTTACTATGTGAGGGGAGAGTGTGTACGCGCGCCAGTGTGTCTGATATTTAACCCAAATGGTAATTTCCTTCTCAGTCCATTATCCAATCTTACTTTGGCTTTCTGGCTAAGGGTTAATAATTCTATTATACATGACCAATCACTTTTTGATTTGACATCATACTGCACTGCATTCTGGGAACTTATGGGTGTACGTTGGAAATTCGTTAAGCCACATGGAGATAGCTAGGGAATCTGCATTTTTTTCTAACTTTTATATTAATACTAGCAGTCATGGCAGGTTTGATAAACCACACCTTGTTTTTTTTTCAGGCACATGTCAGATATGTCGCCCAATAATTCTAGTCAGGCAGCGCCATAGCACCCTCAATCGGACCCTCACATCATTCGTGTCACAAGATAAGGGGTTAAAGGAGAAATCAGGTTTTCCCCCAAATAGTTTTTTGTATGCCCATGCTCCCTCGGAAGAAAACTTTGTACATTTTGTTAAATCCATCAATCTGGTGTAATTTACATTTTATATGCCAAATGGTTAAATATCTTATCTCAAGGCACTTTACCTATTGAGGTCACAAACTCACAATATTAAAGTAACCCAACAGTTCCCACAATGAGCAGCACTTGAAAAGACTGTCTTTTAACAGGAAGAGATCTCTAACAGAACCAGAACATCTGCTGTGACCGGTTGGGAAGAGGAGAGAGAGTGGGATACAAACCTTGGTTGGGGTTAGGGTGTGTCAGTCAGTCAGTGTGTTGTCAGTCTGTTGTCTGTCTGTTTGTCTGTCTGTCTGTGATACCTGGAGAACCGTTCATCTACTCAGGTTCACACTTAGCATGTGTGTTGTTTATAGGGACAAAGAAAGTGCTGAAGTGTTGAATTTGGACATTTTGAATCGTCAGCTTATCAGCGTTCCGAAGCAGCGGCAGCAGGAACTCATCAACGTAAGAGACGTTGTCCACCATGACAACACACAACAGCACGTTCATGACAACACTGATGAAAGCTGATGTTCTGAGTCAAGCTTCACAGAAACAGTTTGTTATTCACGCATGTGTACAACGTGAGGGAGCCGTGCGGGGCTGAGAGACAGACTGAGGGCCAAGTTAATGTCCCTTTAGATGTGCTTTGAAAGATTCAATTATTATTAATTAAATACCAATAAGAATCAGTCTGACAGAGATTAAAGCAACGGTTATACAACTGTTCCTGGTCTCTCTCTCCTCTCTCTTACCCCAACCGGTCCAGGGAGATGCTTTGAAATGTCTTCTGTTACTTTTTCTCCGCAGTCACCAACTGCTGCTCATTGTGGGAACTGTTGGGTTTCTCTGTCACTATGTCAGGTGTTGACCTCACTAGGTTAAGGCCCTTGAGATAATGTATGTTGCGATTTCGTGCTATACAAAAGAATTTCATTGAATACATCAACTTATCATCATATGATATTTCTTGATAGCAATCTGTTCATTTTACAGTCTGCATTGAACCAAGATTCAAACCAACAACCTTCTTGCTGTCAATACGGTTTGCATTTGAGTTATTCACCACTTTCCAAAGAAAAAAATATTTGTATGTCTGTGTTGATTTCAATCAACTCGATAGCACTGACCAATGAATGAATAAGCTCCACAAATACATCACTTGTAGGGACAACGCTAACAATAATTTGCATGACTTAGTCCACAGAAATATTAGATAAAAAGGTTTAGTGTACCCTTCACTAAACCTCATTTACTTTTTAAATGTTTAATCAAACATATCCGTAAACATACGGAGTGATGGTTTTCACTCCGTACCAGCAAGTGCCATGGAACAGGTGAAGACGTTAAGTGAGGACACATGGCCATGTTCAATACATTCACATGTGCACTAACTGCTGACGTCTTTTTCCTGTAAAGGTGATGATTGGCTCAACTGTGTGTGTACCGGACAACTCTAAGCGGGGAGATGGCCATTGGGGTGGGAGTCGAGCAGTTCAATGTTATGCATTGTTTTTAGAAAGGCAATGATTACTTGAAATGCCAGCGCAGGTAGTGTCAGAGCTGAACACACACACACACACACACACACACAAACCTTCTCCAGGCCAAATCATCGCCTCCTTCTCCCCATGGGGCGGTGCTGTGGAGCATCGGTCCATCGGACCAGTGGAGCTGCATAATGCCAGTCTAATAGCTCATTTCACCTTTAATAAATGTGCTCGGGATCAGCAGAGGCTGTGTATGGCTTGACTGTAAGAGGCAGGACAATGACGCCGATAAATTGACAAAATGACAGGGACAAAACCCCGGAGACAACTCTGAATGACTGTGGTGCTTTCATTTTGGTAAAAGGAAGAAGGTATAGGATATTTATCAACTTTAACAGCACAATACCGTTTGTTATAGTACCATGACAACGTCATTTGGAGGGATGGATTGTTGTAATGCAAAAAAATGTGCGTGAGTGTGATGTTTTTAAATATGAATGTGTCAGGATTGGAGAAAGAAGGAACGGAATAAGTAGAAGAAACTAATTGCAGGAGGAAGAGACGAGGCGTGTCAGAGATGAAGACCAGATGATGGAGAGGAGGAGGAGGAGTGAGCAGGGAGGCTTGTTTCATATGAGATTCACTACTTATCATGGTGAAACACACACACACACAAGCTATGCCCATTTCATGATTTTACTCCCTCATTTTATCATGAAGCCCTGCTTGCACTGTAATGTGTTCATGTGTGTGTGTGTGTGTGTATGTGTGTGTGTGTGTGTTTGTGTGTGTGTGTGTGTGTACGCTCACTCAGTGGCTTACACTACGCACCATGCTGTACCCACACTCAACACATCTATTCACACACACACACACACACACACACACACACACACACACACACACACATCCCTTGCCTTCCTCGCTCTAATGCCCCCCCTACTCTTTCTCCACCTCTCTTACTCACTCTCTCCATCTCCGTCTCTTGCTCAGAGCAGTTGGTTGAGCAGAGCCGTGTATCAGAGTGGAGTCTGTGTCCGTGTGACGGGATTGTGTCCAGAACAGAGAGAGGCAGAGAGAGAAAGACACCCACAGGGCAGAGCTGAGCGGACGGAGAGAAAGACACACTCCTGACCACCGTGAGTACTGGACTGTGTAGACATGCTTCTCTCCACTCGCCTCACTATTGAGCGAGCTGTTTCCCAGCTGACTGATCTGGTGTGTGTGTGTGTGTGTGTGTGTGTGTGTGACACAGGAGACAGGTGCAAACTGCTCATACTGTAGTAGACAGGAGAAGTACAGTAGGGATGTGAGGGGAGATGCACAGGTGATGGCTGGAGTCAGGTTGTGTTCCTCGCTGTGAAGCTGCAGAGTGTGTATGTGTGAGATTGTGTGTGTACACAAAGTGCAGGTATCAAACTGAAGAATTAGAAGACAGGAGAGATGATGATGCAGCGTGGTACACGTGTGCTTACACAACTTGCACCTAACTCTTGTAATGCAAATGTCATGTTCATGTATTTGAGATTTTTCTTTTCTTACTTTCTTTCTTTTTTTGCAACTTAAGCAGTTCTGGTTCATTCATTCCTGGTCACGTGTTTTCTACACTTGTGGTCTTTCTTCAGCAAGGCAATTCACATATTTCTTTTCTCGTTTTTGAAATATATTGCATTTTGACAACTCATATCATACAATGTGGGCTTTTCCGATATATGTTTGCAGATGTGTCACACTGCGGATTGGACAGTCCCACAGTTTGTTTGACTTGTGTTTGACTTTTATGTCCTTTTACCATCTGGTCTTGTCCTGAGGAGATTTTCCTTCACGTCTTTTTGGTCATTTTCGCTCGTATTGGTGTGATTGAATGTGAAAATCATGAAAAAACTGAGGGGAAGCTAACTGTCTCTCTACAGTAAGATGAGATTTGATCTCAGAGAATATAACACAGGAATGTTGTAAATTGCAGTTTTGATGTTGTGGACAGCAGAGAGGAGAGTTTAGTGTAGAGGTGAGGAGAGACCTGAAAAATGAGGGATTATGATAACTGCTGCCTCCCCCACACACACTTCCTCACACAGTGATTATTTCTGGAAAGACACTTTTCTTTCTGTGGCTCCTCCGTGGCTTTTGTCTGCTCTATTTTACTTTGTCAGATGCCACAAAGTCCAAACCCGGCAGACTCAAATGTCTCGGCAAGATGTGTGAAATGTCTTTGGGAACAACAACTTTTTTAAACATTTTATCATGTAGCCTTAGTGTAAAAAGTGGCACATTATATTATTATATAAAATGACTCGCAGTCCGTTAAAAATATGTGTTGAAGCTTTATTGTCAGAGGTCCTGCTCAGACCTAGTGTTAACATCCATCTCAGGTTCACTCCACGTGTCTCAGGTGAGCACTCATGACCAGATGTCACTTTACTCCTCTATATGCAAATACACACACATACATCACTTCATGTTGATTATGATCATGATCCATCTGACTACGACGGAGGGGTCAATCTTCAAATCTTCTCTTTGTGAGAGACTGAGTGAAAGGCGAAAGCAGGGGCTGGGTTAGTTTACTTATTTGAAAAATGTAAAATATTTAGAAAATCAATTTGTGTCAGTCAATGTTGATATGGTGGCGGCGGCTACAAATAAGTCAATGTATCTACAAATACACAGTAGAAAATATGTTGACTTCATTATAACTGCGCAGGCCAGAGGACATCAACTGAGTGGGTGTGTTCACAAGATGTTCACACTGTGAAGAGAACGTGGTCACATGCGTCCCAGGACGCAATCGGACCGATCCGATTCCAATTGAATCCTCAATGCGTAATGGTTACATTCACATCTGTGATCTGATCACCTGAGTGGCATATTAATACAGGGTCGTGATCTGTACACATGTTGAGAAACCAAAACATCATGAGAGAAAATATTTTGTTTATTTTCGTCATGTTAAAAAAAAGAAATCAGACATTTCTCAGATGCAAAGAAGTGTGTGCATTCATCAAGTGTGTATATCAAATACAGAGCAGGTAGGCGGTAAGACATCCAGGAGTATCTGCACATGTATAAGTAATGTGTGTTTTCCTGGAGGATCAAGGGGTGTTAGCTTGGGGCCGATGGGCTCTGCAGGAAAGTGTTGAGGGGAGGATAGCTCTGGCTCTTCGTGGGATTTACTCACAATAAGGATTTAGTGGGTGACACTTGGACAGGGTGTCTCTACATCAAAGGGGCTTCTCAGCATGGGGCCGCGGCAGAGGCATTGGGAAACATTGCTGCTGCTGCTGCTGCTGTGTGGAGGCAGAGCTGCTTTCTTTCCTTTTGGAAATGTGTGTGATGAGTGAGGGCAAACGAGTGCTGGCTCCTTGGCCTTTATGGTGCTTGTGTGCTGCTATAAGGTCTTTTTATGGTATAATGTGACAGTGCAAACAGCAGCATGTAGATCCCTCTTGTTTCATACAGATAAATGACATTTAAGGAGGTGTGTAGTGATACGTGTGTATGTGTGGGCAGAGACGTTCTCCAACATCTACAACCCTCGCCACAACTGATGGAAAATGTCAAGAATAGAGGAAACTGTTTGATGCTAAACAAACTATCTGGCTGTCTACTCAGAATGAAAACTGAAGGAGAATGAATATTCAGTCTGATCTCTGTCTGATTTCTGAATGACGTATTCCATCTACATTTTTTTCTACCCTTTACCCTCCAAGTGATTTATCACAAGCACAAGTCAGACGCCGTTCAGAGCTCCCCTCGTGTGAGTGAAAGACACATCATTTAGAGATCCCTTCAAAATGCCTCGGCACCTTTTTGGTTGGGTTGGTGCAGTAATCCCTTAAAGCAGAGGTGTTATCCAAGCCCACAACAGACTGTATCACTAGTATAGCTTGTTGCACCTACAAGCTGTTTTCAGTGAACATATTTTTTGGTTTACAAGTGAATGTGTGTGTGTGCGTGCGCGTGTGTTTTGCTGGTATTGTCTGGTATGCTGTATCCTGACAATACAGATAAGTCCTTTATCCTGTGGTCTAATCCTCCCTCTACACAAGAATGAGACAGAGAGACATTGTGTGTGTTGGTGAAGACGGCTCAGCAGCAGAGGCTGTCAGAACTGAGCAAGAGCGGGATCTGCATGTGAACAAGCCTTGAACGGAGCAGTGAACCGTTAATACACATTCAGATTCAGGTTTGTAGTGAGGGGCGGGAGTTGTTCACAAACAGGTGTTCTGCAAATCACAGCAAACACCCACTACTTTCTTCAGCAGCCTGATTGTCTCCATGTTTGCTCCGCCAGCGCTCTCCACAGGAGTTGGGTTCTTGTTTCGGAAACATCGAAAAATTATTTGGGTAATGGAGAGAAAAAGACAGCCATGTTATTTGATGTCTTTTTTACCCATTTTGACAGAATAGTAAACAGAATAATTTTTTTGAATACATACTATAGCCCGACTGATAAAATCAGACTTATCTGCATTTATGTTTGCTAACCCAATACGCGAAACTTATGAAAACTTTTATTTTACAGAATGCAGAAAAGATGCATTTATTTTTTACATTTAAAGTGATAAAAAAATCAACATCTTTATGTTTGATTGTATCCATGCTCTTATGGTTTATAGTTATTATTGAAATATAAACTATCATGCCACAATTACAGTATCAGCATACAATACTTGATTATAAAGGTTAACATGTTCTTCTAGTGATGTTATTGAATGTTGTGATTATAGATGCAGGTGCATTAAAACACCAGCATAAACAACAAGGCCAGCACATGACGGAGTGCTCCAGTCCTTTGGGAAATGCTCCACTTCAGAGATTGTTGGTGTCGTAACACAAACCATTGGAACAAAGCGGCTGTTGTGGAGTACTGAACTGTTCCAGTAGTGATGGGAACTTGGCAATGAATTGTCAGATGAACATTTTGGTTTCAAGACGATGTAGTGACAGTGACTTTTGGTAAAGGAGGGAGGGCTCAGAGGGACAGTAGGGAATCCCTGTACACTATTTTAAATCTCCTCTATCTATTCCCTTTGTCTGAGCTTGTTCAGTCAAAGAAAAAAAAAATGTCCGAGCAGGTCCTGCACTGTGGCACAGAATAAAGGAATAGTCAGTGCAGTATTTTAGAAAGAATGGCTGTAAAGTCTCGGTATGAGGGAGAGCCTCCATATTACATGTTTTTAAGAGTTTACATTTACTGAAGTCATAATTCCAGTTTAAAATTTTTCAGAATGTAACTCAATGTTTCATATAATGTCATACAAGACACTAAAAGGACCACTGTGGTCAGGGGCTGGAACAAGGGGAGGAATCGCCACCAGTATCCAAATATCTGACAACGCACCTGGGGACATCCACCCACGCAAATGTTTAATTTCTACCTTGACTAGTACCCCAGTTACACAAAGACTGCACAGGTTCGCTGAAATTAAATCAATGATGACTGGAAATAACTGTGAAGAGGATAGTTAGAAATGAAGCTAGTTAATCAAATTACGACAGAAAATGTAGAAAAGGTTTATAACAATATTTTAGCCTTCAAAGGTAAATTCTTTTTAACAAATACACTTCCAGTTGTTAAATTATCAAAGGGAAAAGGGGGGAGGTGGGTAGAAGCCAGCTGTGGACCCCGGATCTCCGACCCTGGAAATCAGGGTCGTAATTCTAAATTCCGAGATTATACCGGAACGGTAGACCCGACATCCCAGTTCCAAGGTATAATGGAACGCAGGGTAACTAAGGGTGTGATCCAGGGTTTTGTGTTCCAGGGGTGCACCAACTTATCCAACGCATGTGCCCACTGCAATTGATAGTCACTGCAAATCGTATCCCAGTGCCATTATCACTACAATCTCTGAAGCCTCCACCACAAGCTGACTGCGGGCACTTGAACAAAGTTGTACTAAAATGATTCAAGTCCTAACAACTGAACTTAGGCAAAAGAGCAGCTGACAGGGGGGAGTACATGTCGCCATTCCAGGCAGGGGAACTTGGAATCCCTGTCAGCCAAGGCAGGCAGCAGACTGCTGCGAAATATGCAACTCAGTCATTTGGAAACACCTTGAAAGCATAAAACAGATTTTTAACTCACCTAAAAGTCAGAGCGAGGGTCCCATGCTTTAAATAAGCTCAGCTAATGACGGGGTGTGGTCTGGGTGGAGCTCATTTGATGCGTTCAAGAGCCAACACCAAGTAAGGCTTTACCTTTTTTCAACACTTTTAAATAATCATTCCATCATTATTCAATTTTTTAACAAAGCCTGTGTTACTCGATAATCCATAAATTCACACTCCATCTCGTGTGTCAGGATAGAGTGAAACATCAGTGATTAGTTTGTTTACAGACCTGCAAAGTGAATAATATAATGTCTATGTGTGTCCTCCACAGTCGCCAAGTGCTGCTCATTGTGGGAACTATTGTGTTTCTCTGTAATATTGTGAGGTCTCGACCTCACGATGTAAAGAGCCTTGAGACGATATGCGTTGTGATTTGGCGCAATACAAATACAATTTAATTTAATCTAATTTAATATGTCCTGTTCACTAAATTACACTCAGTGTATTTGTCCACCAAATCTGATTTTGAGACTTTATTTGCCAGCAAAATCATGAAAAGTGAAAGAAAAATACGACCCAGAGTTAGATGAATTTAGCCTGTGAATGCATGAATGGACACGCAGTATGTGTGGATGGTAGAGTGATTATGTACGTGAGGTGAGTTGGGTTCTGCAGGTTGAAGCACAAGCTGCAGGCCTATCTCAACTATAGTGAACCCCTCTGGGTCCTGTGTGGACATAAATACATGTGAAGATTAAAGGAACATTGATTGGATTTATCACGTGTCACACGTGTGTGTGTGTGTGTGTGTGTTTGTGTTGTGTGTGTGTGTGTGTGTGTTTGTGTTGTGTGTGTGTGTTTGTGATGCCGGGGTAAGAGATTAGGCTGCCTCACATTCTGCTCTGTTTTTAAATTTTTGTGTGTGTGTGTGTGTGTGTGTGTGTGTGTGTGTGTGTGTGTGTGTGTGAGAGAGAGAGAGATAGAGATGAATGGAGCTCTAAAGGAAAACCACTTGATTATGCTCAAAAGAGAGCTTTCCCTCCTCAGCCTTATTTATGTCTGCACACTGCAGTCTGGACATACACCTATAAATCTGCTACTGCTGCAGACCACACACACACACACACACACACACACCCCTCTCTCCATCTGTTTAACGGTATCACTGAATTTTGCCTGACACGTCCAAAGGCTCATCTTCTTTCAAACCAGACGCTCCATCCTCAGGGGTTTCAGCACCTCAATGGATTTCTTCGGCCCACCTTTTGCATGGCCAAACTGTTGCCCTCATGGCCACTGCAGGGCTTTGTAACTTGTACCCTCTAAATATTTCACCTCTAGACGTTGAAAGGTTCTTGTCAAAGAGGGACTCTTGAGGAGAAGGGCGGGTTTCTGACAGATTCAAGATCAATAATTTAGACTGAAAAGAGAAGAGAAAACTATAGAGCAAGTGGAAAGAGACATTTTCCAGTGAGCAGCTTCATGCGTGAAGCTGAGGAGAAACGGATGGCAGCTGACTTTAGTCATGCAGCCATAGACAGTGAACACCATCAAAAAGAATAGCCTTCTTTAATCAGAGGATTGTGCTGTATATACAAACTGTATAGTAGAATGAGATTGAACAGGAATGAAGGACCAGGGTGGGCCTTTAAAAAAGAGTAAAGCATTCAATTAAAAGTTTAACAGTGCTATAGAGGCCCCTTGAGAATCATGAACTGCAGAGCATGGATTTGGGATAGAAGTGGTGTAATGAGTAGTTTTACTTTTGATCATTTCAATGGACTTTTACGTAAGCAGCATTTTGAGTGCAGGGGACGGCAGTTTGCAGGGCTGTGAGCTCACAGTGGGGCTGGACGAGTGGCCAGTGGGCAGGGGGAGGAGCCCAGTGGAGACCAGTTGGTCATGAGATGTGTTGTGCGGTGAGTGTGGCAGGCACAGAGCCGAGGAGACAAGTCGGTAATATTACATATTAATCTGCAAGATCAGCTATTTTGGTGGAAAACAAATTCGTTGTCTCTGAACTTTTTTCTTATATATTCTGCATCAACACTGCAGTGAATAATAATAATAATAATAATTACAATAGGTTCTCGCTCTGACTTTGTCAGTGGAGCTCGGGCCTTATGGTAATGATAATAACAATCAGGGCCGGTTCCCTCCTACCTGACTCATGAGCCACACAGTTACATCTGACACCCCACTGCTCCACTATAATCCTCCTTCCTTTACAACTGTTTGCTTCATCTGTCAGTCTAAGATTAAATAGATCTATACAGAACAAATTAGTCTACTAACAAATCTAACCATAGCAACTGTAAGTTATATATGACAATATTTATTAATAATGTAATCAGCTCCATCAGGCCCATTCAAACTGGCTCCCCCAGATTTCCTTAAATACATTTCAAATGTGAAATACTATTTATACTATGGCTTGTCTGAATACTTGATGGTTATTATTTACTGAGATGTTCATCCATATCTCCCTGCAGTATGTCCTGCTCATCAACACTTTGAATTCAATGTTTGATCATTAGTCACTCTCAATAAATAGCTTTTCATCCTGCATTAGTCCATTTTAATATGATGTGCACCAATGGGGAGTGACATCATCACATCCATATATGTCTGGACTGGTCCTCACTGGTTGCTGCTTGAAACCGCGAGTTTCATTCCGAGCACACAAATGTGAACGCACATTTACACATGGCGCTGTTATCTTTTTCGAGCTACAATTCTATAAACTGTATCACATGTCGTTACCTCGGTGAGCACCCACACAGAAGGAATCACAGGACATTATATATTTGAGTTAAGTGTGTGTCAAAGAATAAAGTGCTCATCCTGCTCAGATCTCTCTCCTACGGCCGACGGTGGTTATCAAACCTAATAAATAATTGTATTCCACTCAAACTTGCCGTGCCGTATGCAACCTGCATAGTGAGCGTATAGGGAAGTCCGACTCTGATAATACAGAAGTTAATACCAGGTCTGAACAGGGCCAGAGAGATGCTCAGTGCATGATATAAGTTCCCCCAGCAATCTAGGCCTATAGCAGCATAATAAAGAAATGGTTTATTAAACACCTGAGCAGCTCTAACTATAAGCTTTATCAAAGAGGAAGGTTTTAAGTCTAACCTTATATGAAGAGAGGGTGTCTGCCTCCCTGGTTCCAGAGGAGAGGAGCCTGGTGGCTGAAGGCTCTGCCTCCCATTCTACTCTTACATATTCTGGAACCACAAGTAGTCCTGAGTTTACAGAGATAAGTGATCTATTGGGATAATATAGAACTATGAGCTCTGTGAGATATGATGGAACTTGATTATTAAGGGCTTTGTAGGTTAGGAGTAGGATTTTGAATTAAATTTTACAGGAAACCAATGCAGAGATGCTAACACTGTTAATTCCCGTCATTGTATAGATACTTTTGACAACCCTAGTTGGTATAAAGTTTAGTTATAAATACTTAAAAATAACAAAAATTTTAGTTTCTGATTGTGATGATGATGGAGGCTATTTTTTGACAATGTAGGAGATATTAACACCTGAACATCCTGTTCAAACATTGGGAGAGACGCTTTCTTGATATTTGTTTGAGTTTGAAATGGAGACATGTTTAAGGTAAACTGACACTTAATGGCTCATAAATATCTATTATTACCAGCAGTGCACGATTATAATGATACTTAAAAATGCATCATTTAAATACTGTGTGGGGGAAACAGCCGAAAAGGACGGGCTGGCCTCAGATGTGTCAAAAATTAGACTTTACCACTGGCGACGGCACGTTCATTGATCTGTCGCCTGTAGCACTCTTGGGTCGCTGGACTTATGATAACAGGCCAATAGCCCTCAAGGGGGAAATGGGAAAGAATTAATAATCATTGATAATAATAGTAATTAAAGCTGCAAGCAGCAGTGGACGGGCTCGAGTACTCGCGGGGCACGCGGGACAGCGGGGCGTGTCGCGGTCAAAGCGGCGCATCATTTGGGTAAACCTGCCATGCGCAGGACTAAAAAGTGTCATTTGGCTGAACATGCCATGCACAAGACTCAAAAGTGTAGAGTGTGCTACTTCCTGTTTCCAGCAGGTGGCGCTGTGACGTGTGGTCAATATTGACATGTAGCTGTGTTGAGACCGGGCCTATTACAATGCTTGAGAATTTTGGGACAGATCGGACATAGTATTGTACAGCATGCTACTTCCTGTTTCCAGCAGGTGGCGCTGTGACGTGTGGTCAATATTGACATGTAGCTGTGTTGAGGCCGGGCCTATTATGATGCTTGAGAAATTTGGGACATATTGGACCCTGCATGTGTGATTACGAGCAACTTCCTTTTGGCAGCAGGTGGCGCTGTGACGTGTGGTCAATATTGAGATGTAGCTGTGTTGAGGCCGGGCCTATTATGATGCTTGAGAAATTTGGGACCGATCGGACCTAGTAGTGTAGAGCGTGCTACTTCCTGTTGCCAGCAGGTGTTGCTGGAGTAATTCGTTATAGTAAAATGTGAAAAAATACCCCAAAGTGGTACTCGCTGGATCCAAAATGGCCACTTTTCCTCAAAGAGCACTACATTTGTAGAAACTGGATCCAAAATGTCGCCCGTCGGTCGTCAGAGATGAACGTGGAAGTTTGCGGCGAGCCCACAGCCACACCGTTGCATTGAATGAAATTCTTTTGATATTGTTTGATCACCAAAGTCTGTAGATAATACCGAGCGAATATGGAGTTACTGCGATTAATCGCCTAGGAGGAGTTCGATCAAATAGGACGTCTGAAAATGGCCCGTAAAGCAAGAATTTGGCCCATGTAATTGCAAATGGTTGACTTCCTGTTGGTTTGACGTCATGGTGCCCACGGGGTATTTTCTAGATCCCGGGAGGATACACGTCCACAAATATTTTCATAATTTTGGATCAAAGTGAAAGGTGGTGAAATTGACATTGAAGGCACTTTGAAGGTCTGTAGGTGGCGCTATCGAGCCATTTTGACACAGAGCGACTTAAAAAAAATATGATACAGAAGGGCTCCCCGCTCTGCACATGGTATTCAAGTTTCGTGAGATTCCGAGCATCCCAAGTCCTTGAAACACATAATTTTTAGGTAAAAGTTCAGAAAGCGTCGCTACGGCAACGACCTTTGCTCAAGAGGTCAAATTTGGCACATTCAATGCCAATTTCCCGTGTTTGTGTACGTCTGAGGTCATGGCTCCAAGAGGCTTTTTTGTAAGTCCTCCCATGCTGCAGGGGCTCACCAAATTTGGTTCAGGTAGCTCAATGCTGAAGGTGGGGGCTTTTAGTTTTAAGGGTTTTAGGGGGCGTTATGGCGCCCTGTGGAGCCATTTTGACACAATTACGCCTAAAAACCATTTCTGATCCCAGAATTGGGCCCTGTCAACGTGTGTGTGAATTTTCAAGAAGCTTCAAGAATTTTGAGTCCCTCAACCATCTATTCGTATTTTCATGGCGATTACAGAGCCGCCACGGGAACAGCGTTTAAGATATGGCGCCGAGGCCCTAAACGTGACAAGACCAATTTGTCATAAGCACGCTGACCGAATTTGAGGTCGGTTCGGTGAACATGGCACGTACAGGACTCAAAAGTGTAGAGCATGCTACTTCTTTTTCCCAGCAGGTGGCGCTGTAGCATGTGGCTAATATTGACATGAGGATGTGTTGAGGGTCCCCCCAGTATCATGCTTGAGAATTTTGGGGCAATTCGGACCAATGCATGTGAAATGAAGAGCCACTTCCTGTTTACTTCCTGGTTGGCGGCGAGGGTTCGGCGGAGGTTAAAACTTTATCAAGGAATAACGTCCAGGCCCTCTGGTAAAAACTCAGGATTTTCTCTTGATTTGATCCCACGGATGTGGAGTTGACGCGCACCAACTTTGAAGTCGCTGGTGTGAAATGTTTCCGAGCAGTTGGCCAAAGAATGATGACGGAAAAGGTCCGGATATGCCGAAATTTTGCTGATGGAATCCAAAATGGCGGAAGCCCTGGAGGTCAAAGGTCATGGCTGCAAGAGGTTTTTTCGTGTGTCTTGGGATAATACACGTGCTCACCGATTTTCGTAAATTTTGGCGAAACTATTTGATTTATGAGGGTATTTTGCAACTTTGTAGGGGGCCCTAGTGAGGCATTTTGCGACGCTATTTTCCGGGACCCCTAAAATATCAAATTTTTCACCAGTTCTGATGTGTGTGCAAATTTTAAAACTTTTTGAATATGTTTAGGGGCTCTAATTAGCGATTCATTTGCCTGAAAAATAATAATAATAATTAAAGCTGCAAGCAGCAGTGGACGGGCCCGAGTACTCGTGGGGCGCGCGGGACGGCGGGGCGTGTCGCGGTCAAAGCGGCGCATCATTTGGGTAAACCTGCCATGCACAGGACTCAAAAGTATCATTTGGGTGAACCTGCCATGCATAGGACTTAAAAGTGTAGAGCATGCTACTTCCTGTTGGCAGCAGGTGGCGCTGTGACGTGTGGTCAATATTGACATGTAGCTGTGTTGAGGCCCGTTCTATTATGATGCTTGAGAATTTTGGGACAGATCGGACCTAGTAGTGTAGAGCATGCCACTTCCTGTTTCCAGCAGGTGGCGCTGTGACGTGTGGTCAATATTGACATGTAGCTGTGTTGAGGCAGGGCCTATTATGGTGGTTGAGAAATTTGGGATGGATCGGACCATGCATGTGTGATTACGAGCTACTTCCTGTTGGCAGCAGGTGGCGCTGTGACGTGTGGTCAATTTTGACATGTAGCTGTGTTGAGGCCGGGCCTAATACGATGCTTGAGAATTTTGGGACAGATCGGACCTAGTAGTGTAGAGCATGCCACTTCCTGTTTCCAGCAGGTGGCGCTGTGATGTGTGGTCAATAATGAAATGTAGGTGGGGTGAGGGCAACATGCTACTTTCTGTTGTTACCAGGTGTTGCTGGAGTAATTGGTTATGGTAAGATGTGAAAAAATGCCCCAAAGTCCTACTCGCTGGATCCAAAATGGCCGCTTTTCCTCAAAGAGCACTACATTTGTAGAAACTGGATCCAAAATGTCGCCCGTCGGTCTTCAGAGATGAACGTGGAAGTTTGTGGCGAGCCCACGGCCACACCGTTGCAGTGAATGAAATTCTTTTGATATCGTTTGATCACCAAAGTCTGTAGATAATACCGAGCGAATATGGAGTTACTGCGATTAATCGCCTAGGAGGAGTTCGATCAAATAGGACGTCTGAAAATGGCCCGTAAAGCAAGAATTTGGCCCATGTAATTGCAAATGGTTGACTTCCTGTTGGTTTGACGTCATGGTGCCCAGGGGTATTTTGTAGGTCCCGGGAGGATACACGTCCACAAATATTTTCATAATTTTTGATCAAAGTGAAAGGTGGTTAAATTGACATTGAAGGCACTTTGAAGGTCTGTAGGTGGCGCTATCGAGCCATTTTGACACAGAGCGACTTAAAAAAAATATGATACAGAAGGGCTCCCCGCTCTGCACACGGTATTCAAATTTCGTGACATTCCGAGCATCCCAAGTCCTTCAAACACATCATTTTAAGTAAAAGTTCAGAAAGCGTTGCTACGGCAACGACCTTTGCTCAAGAGGTCAAATTTGGCACATTCAATGTCAATTTCCCGTGTCTGTGTACGTCTGAAGTCATGGCTCCAAGAGGCTTTTTTGTAGGTCCTCCCATGCTGCAGGTGCTCACCAAATTTGGTTCAGGTAGCTCAATGTTTAAGGTGGGGGCTTTTAGTTTTAAGGGTCTTAGGGGGTGTTATGGCGCCCTGTGGAGCCATTTTGACACAATTGCACCTAAAAACCATTTCTGATCCCAGAATTGGGCCCTGTCAACGTGTGTGGAAATTTTCAAGAAGCTCCAAGAATTTTGAGTCCCTCAACCATCTATTCGTATTTTCGTGGCGATTACAGATCCGCCACAGGAACAGCGTTTTAAGATATGGCGCCGAGGCCCTAAACGTGACAAGACCAATTTGTCATAAGCACGCTGACCGAATTTGAGGTCGGTTCGGTGAACATGGCACGTACAGGACTCAATAGTGTAGAGCGTGCTACTTCTTTTTCCCAGCAGGTGGCGCTGTAGTGTGTGGCTAATATTGACATGAGGATGTGTTGAGGGTCCCCCCAGTATCATGTTTGAGAATTTTGGGGCAATTCGGACCAATGCATGTGAAATGAAGGGCCACTTCCTGTTTACTTCCTGGTCGGCAGCGAGGGTTCGGCGGAGGTTAAAACTTTATCAAGGAATAACGTCCAGGCCCTCTGGTGAAAAGTCAGGATTTTCTCTTGATTTGATCCCACGGATGTGGAGTTGACGCGCACCAACTTTGAAGTTGCTGGTGTGAAATGTTTCCGAGCCGTTGGCCAAAGAATGATGACGGAAAAGGTCCTGATATGCCGAAATTTTGATGATGGAATCCAAAATGGCGGAAGCCCTGGAGGTTAAAGGTCATGGCTGCAAGAGGTTTTTTCGTGTGTCTTGGGATAATACACGTGCTCACCGATTTTCGTAAATTTTGGCGAAACTATTTGATTTATGAGGGTATTTTGCAACTTTGCAGGGGGCCCTAGTGAGTCATTTTGCGACGCTATTTTCCGGGACCCTTAAAATATAAAATTTTTCACCAGTTCTGATGTGTGTGCAAATTTTTACAACTTTTTGAGTATGTTTAGGGGCTCTGATTAGCGATTCATTTGCCTGAAAAATAATAATAAGAAGAAGAATCATTACGATTACAATAGGGCTCTCGCCAGCTTAGCTGGCTCGGGCCCTAATTAAAGCTGCAAGCAGCAGTGGACGGGCCCGAGGACTCGCGGGGCGTGCGGGACGGCGGGGCGTGTCGCGGTCAAAGCGGCGCATCATTTAGGTGAACCTGCCATGCACAGGACTCAAAACTATCATTTGGGTGAACATGCCATGCACAGGACTCAAAAGTGTAGAGCGTGCTACTTCCTATTTCCAGCAGGTGGCGCTGTGACGTGTGGTCAATATTGACATTTAGCTGTGTTGAGGCGGGGCCTATTATGATGCTCAAGAATTTTGTGACAGATCGGACCATGCTTGTGTGATTACGAACCACTTCCTGTTTCCAGCAGGTGGCGCTGTGACGTATGGTCAATATTGACATGTAGCTGTGTTGACACCGGGCCTATTACGATGCTTGAGAATTTTGGGACAGATCGGACCATGCATGTGTGATTACGAGCCATTCCTGTTGGCAGCAAGTGGCGCTGTGACGTGTGGTCAATATTGACATGTAGCTGTGTTGAGGCCGGGCCTATTATGATGCTTGAGAATTTTGGGACAGATCGGACCTAGTAGTGTAGAGCATGCCACTTCCTGTTTCCAGCAGGTGGCGCTGTGACGTCTGGTCAATAATGAAATGTAGGTGGGGTGAGGGCAACATGCTACTTCCTGTTGTTACCAGGTGTTGCTGGAGTAATTGGTTATAGTAAGATGTGAAAAAATACCCCAAAGTGGTACTCGCTGGATCCAAAATGGCCGCTTTTTCTCAAAGAGCACTACATTTGTAGAAACTGGATCCAAAATGTCGCCCGTCGGTCGTCAGAGATGAACGTGGAAGTTTGTGGCGAGCCCACGGCCACACCGTTGCAGTGAATGAAAGTCTTTTGATATCGTTTGATCACCAAAGTCTGTAGATAATACCGAGCGAATATGGAGTTACTGCGATTAATCGCCTAGGAGGAGTTTGATCAAATAGGACGTCTGAAAATGGCCCGTAAAGCAAGAATTTGGCCCATGTAATTGCAAATGGTTGACTTCCTGTTGGTTTGACGTTATGGTGCCCATGGGGTATTTTCTAGGTCCCGGGAGGATACACGTCCACAAATATTTTCATAATTTTTCAAAGTGAAAGGTGGTGAAATTGACATTGAAGGCACTTTGAAGGTCTGTAGGTGGAGCTATCGAGCCATTTTGACACAGAGCGGCCTAAAAAACACAGACGGGCTCCCGGCTCTGAACATGGTAGCTAAGTTTCGTGAGATTCCGAGCATCCCAAGTCCTTGAAACACACCATTTTTAGGTAAAAGTTCAGAAAGCGTCGCTACGGCAACGACCTTTGCTCAAGAGGTCAAATTTGGCACATTCAATGCCAATTTCCCGTATTTGTGTACGTCTGAGGTCATGGCTCTAAGAGGCTTTTTTGTAGGTACTCCCAAGCTGCAGGTGCTCACCAAATTTGGTTCAGGTAGCTCAATGTTTAAGGTGGGGGCTTTTAGTTTTAAGGGTTTTAGGAGGCGTTATGGCGCCCTGTGGAGCCATTTTGACACAATTACGCCTAAAAACCATTTCTGATCCCAGAATTGGGCCCTGTCAACGTGTGTGTGAATTTTCAAGAAGCTCCAAGAATTTTGAATCCCTCAACCATGTATTCGTATTTTAGTGGCGATTACAGAGCCGCCACGGGAACAGCTTTTGAGATATGGCGCCGAGGCCCTAAACGTGAAAAGACCAATATGTCAGAAGTACGCTGACCGAATTTGAGGTCGGTGTGGTCATCCTGGCACGTACGGGACTCAAAAGTGTAGAGCATGCTACTTCTTGTTCCCAGCAGGTGGCGCTGTAGCCTGTGGTCAATATTGACATGAGGATGTCTTAAGGGTCCCACCGGTATGATGCTTGAGAATTTTTGGGCAATTCAGACCAATGCATGTGAAATGAAGAGCCACTTCCTGTTTACTTCCTGGTTGGCGGCGAGGGTTCGGCAGAGGTTAAAACTTTATCAAGGAATAACGTCCGGGCCCTCTGGTGAAAAGTCAGGATTTTCTCTTGATTGATCCCACGGATGTGGAGATGACGCACACCAACTTTGAAGTCGCTGGTGTGAAATGTTTCCGAGCCTATGGCCAAAGAATGATAACGGAAAAGGTCCGGAAATGGCAAGATTTTGGTGATGGAATCCAAAATGGCGGAGGTCCTGTAGGTCAGAGTTCATGGCTGCAAGAGGTTTTTTTGTAGGTCCTGCCATGATACACGTGTTCCCCAATTTTCGTAAATTTTTGGCGAAACGAATTGATTTACGACGCTTGTTTGCAATTTGTAGGTGGCGCTAGTGAGTCATTTTGCGCCACTTTTTCCTCTAAAATATCAAAATTTTCAGCAGTTCTGATGTGTGTGCAAAATTTATCAACTTTCCGAGTATGTTTAGGGCCTCTAATAAGCGATTCACTGGAGGTACAAATAATAATCATTGCGATTACAATAGGGCTCTCGCCAGCTTAGCTGTCGCGGGCCCTAATAATAATCCTAACGGATTCAATAGGGCTCTCTTCAGCCTAGCTGGCTCGGGCCCTAATAATAATAATCCTAACGGATTCAATAGGGCTCTCGCCAGCCTAGCTGGTTTCGGGCCCTAATAATAATCCTAATGGATTCAATAGGGCTCTCGCCAGCCTAGCTGGCTCGGGCCCTAATAATCCTAACTGATTCAATAGGGCTCTCGCCAGTTTAGCTGGCTCAGGCCCTAATAATAATCCTAACGGATTCAATAGGGCTCTGGCCAGCCTAGCTGGCTCGGGCCCTAATAATCGATAATTGATTTACGACGCTTGTTTGCAATTTGTAGGTGGCGCTAGTGAGTCATTTTGCGCCACTTTTTCCCGGGACCTCTAAAATATCAAAATTTTCAGCAGTTCTGATGTGTGTGCAAAATTTATCAACTTTCCGAGTATGTTTAGGGCCTCTAATAAGCGATTCACTGGAGGTACAAATAATAATAATAATCATTGCGATTACAATAGGGCTCTCGCCAGCCTAGCTGGCTCGGGCCCTAATAATAATAATAATCCTAACGGATTCAATAGGGCTCTCGCCAGTTTAGCTGGCTCGGGCCCTAATAATCATTACGATAACAATAGGGCTCTCGCCAGCTTAGCTGGCTCGGGCCCTAATAATAATCATTACGATTACAATAGGGCTCTCGCCAGCTTGGCTGGCTCCGGCCCTAATTACGATTTCAATAGGGCTCTCGTCAGCTTAGCTGGCTCGGGCCCTAATAATAATCCTAACGGATTCAATAGGGCTCTCGCCAGCCTAGCTGGCTCGGGCCCTAATAATAATAATCATTACGATTACAATAGGGCTCTCGCCAGCTTAGCTGGGTCGGGCCCTAATTATTAAGCTGCTACGTCTTTCCAATTTTTTTTACCCGGTTAGTTCACTCATGTCCTTGCCTGGTTGCTACCCTGGGCCCCTATGCGCTCGCCCTCGCTCACTGGCCTCCTCCCTTAACTTAAGACAACTTATGAGCACTGAGGCGTGCGGACGTGGGCAGGGGACAGGGGCAGAGGAGCGCCCTCTAATGTGATTCCACCCACTGGCCTCTGTTGGTTGTAATAAGCTCCCGAAGGAAAACACACGGTTAGTTTTAATGCCCCGTCTGCCTGGGCCCATTATTAAAGCCTTCCTGAAATCAGGGAAGGGTCCCATAGAGCTTCTGTACCCATGTGAGGTGTGTGTCTGTGCCCTAAGGTCATCACTAATGTTGCCGTAGTATGGATGCGCTGGGACTTACCTCTCGAAGCAGTGTTGTTCTGTGTCAAAAACTCTTGTGTGTGACCTAACAGAGAAAAAAAAGTCCAACCAGAAGTTTTTAGAAAAGTTGATGTGATTTTGATGCCAGTTTTAATGGAAAAAATGATGCAGCTGAATCAGGAAGACAGACACCTTAGATGTCATGAGCAGAAGTATTTATTACGAGAGCTCAATATTGAGGTGATTTTCTGGTTTGTACACAGATCAAAAAGTGGTCAAGTGCATGACGTCCCAAAAAGCTGCCTTCTCGTTCTCTGCGGGTGTATTCAGCTCTCAGAATCATATCGTCATTAAACAGACAGAATGGCTCCATAGTATCTCAGACTACCTCAGCAGATCCAGGGCAAAGTATCACACATTTGTGTCACCCAAAGCAGGTCTCATGTTGTAGGTCATGCATGGAAGGAAATAGCTTTGGAGGTTCAGTGAGAGACTCACATTTAATAGACAACTTGTATTTACCCATACCATACAGGACCAGAGACCAGGGGATGAACTGATCATTCTTGGGGTGAATGATGTATGAATCCTGATTGTGACATCTTACTTTCCTCAGCTCCCCCTCGACCTCTCTATATATACACTCATTCATCGAGCCTTTGGTCTCATCCCTGCTTCCCTTGAATTCTCCACCTTGTCCACCTCCTCTCTCTGTTCCTATTGTTGCCGTCTTACCCTCCCTCCCTCTTCTGTTATACAATCCATCGCTGTCTCTGTCTTTCCTCATCGTGCTCACCCTCCCCTACCCCTTTTCAGGCTGATTTGCCTCACTCAGCGGCGGGGTGTTTGACAGGCCTGCTTTGGGAAGATAGTGCTATTGAATGCAAGTGGGAGGAGGACAAGGGTGAAGTGGTATTAGTTGGTGAAAAGGGGTTGGCACCATGCTGCGATGAGGAGAGCAGGCAATAGGATGGGTGGGTGGGATCTAGGCCGAAGGAGAGAGAGAGCCAGACATGGGGCTTAGGGCGAGCCAGGCAGACTGATATTACTACACCAGAGAGAGAGAGAGAGAGAGAATTGGTGCAGAGATAAATATAGAAAAGCTTGTATCTCCAAAATGTCAAGAAACTTCAGCATGATATTGTTTTCAGCTACATTTTGAAGGCCCTACAGAGTTTTGACAGGGTCTGATAGATATAAAGAGATTTGTTCTTCACAGAAGGACTCGTATTCAAGAGCAGATGAAGGACTTTCATGAGCAAAAGATATGATGTAGTAAGAGTTGTGAGCTCTTCAGCTTGGTAAACTTAACTCTTAAATTTTTGTGATATACTTTTGAGTACAGTTGGTTTTGTACATCATGTTGTGAAGTAACAACGCAAAATTGAATCCTTAAATATACCAAGTGACTTATCAACTATGGACAGATGTATTAAGGAGTTATTAATTGTCATATGTTCACTCACACACCGTGTACTGCTTTGGATAATACATCCCCCCAAAAAAGGACAACAATCGGATTGTTTATTGAACCATTCATTGAAAACACGCTTCACATCATGTTCTCTGTGGTAATGCTTTCAGCCAGGCTGGGACACAGTGTGGGTGTGAAATCTGCACCTTTTGTTGTTGCTGAATTTGTGTGTAACCAGTTCATTTATAGTAGTGGACAGCATGAAACTGCTCCTCACTAGGAGGATCCTGGTCGGCAGACAGAAGCTGACATGATGTCTTCGCTCTCTTCAGGCCATGTCAGTGACATACAGTATTTCAGTGCTCTTGTAATCCTAAATGACTGGCCTCTGTGCCTGCCAATCATGCCCCCTGGTTCGGTCAATAGTGTGCCACAGTGACAGCTTTGGACAAGGACATTTCCGTTCTGACATGAAACGCTGACCTTAAATCGCCAGAGACGGAGAGAATCATCGAACCGTTGTACAAGACCTCTCAGAATAACAAGGAGGAGGCTGGAGACACAATGATTTCTATTTTCTGCCCTTCTTTCTGCCTTCCTCCATATCTTTCCCATTCCTCTATCTCCCCCTGGTATCACGCCTGTATTTTCTCTCTCCTCTCAGTGTAATAGTACAGGTTTTTAACATGCCCTGGCCAGTCTGTGTCTATGAAGCATGATATGGTATCACTGCTCATCCATGTTTCTCCTTTCTTTAACTCCATCATCTTCACCTCCTTCTCCTCCTCTTTTCTTTTCTTTCCACCAGGTCACCTTCAATCCTTCTCGGTGCATGTGACAGCTGAGTGAGACACTGAGAGAAATGTCGAAGGAGAAAGATAGACAGAGTGGAGGAAAGTGTGTGTGTGTGTATGGGGGGGGGGGGGGGGGGGTCGTCAGTTTGCTGTAAAGAGCCTCTGAGTTGACAGCTATACGAAAGGACAGCTGACCCCTCTTATATAGAGAAAGAGAGTGGCGTGGTGGAGGGGTTGAGAGGAGAGGGAGAGGAGGAGCGAAGGATAAGAGAAAGGGCAAGAGAGGATGGTCTCAGATGGAACAGCATTATATAAGTCCTATAAAAATTCTATTTTCAAGTCTCCACTCCAATCTTCTCTTTTGCTGTTTGTGTGTGGACACTGGCACAGGTAGGATTTGTATTGGTCATCTTTGTCCTGTGTCAGTGACGTTATGCATTATGAGTACAATTCCAAGCAGCCACTGGATGGGAGTAATTAGCATAGTTCAGCTTTAGATTTATAGTTCACATTCCCTGCGGTGGAATTGTCAAATTTGTTTTCTACAAAGTTTCCTACAAAATGACATATAAAGTCAATGCAAAGACGCAACTAGAAGCAATTTCGCGGCACTGACTCGGGCGACGGGAATGGTGTGATATGCGTGATGCAAATCAGGCAAAATTTGCGGCGCGTCCATCGGTCGAGTTTAAATATTTTGAACTTGGTTGATATATTTGTGAGTTGTGTTGACGCGATAGCCAATGATCGTGGAGATCCTCCCTCCGTCCCTGTTGTCAGATGTCCTGTCACTGTATCATGAATGGAGAATCACTGTGTGTGAAGCCAGACCGGGTTGATATTTGCACGTCCCTGTCCTCACTGCTGTCAGATGCCCTGGTCTGTCTGTCTTCTCTCGTGCTCACATTCTGGTCCACTATCAACAACTGCTGTCAAATATAGCATAAGACAACATAAAATATTAAAAAAACAACATCAAAAATAAATGGATATTAAATTACTAATCTGTGATTTTCGGAAATAGAGTTTATGAGACAAAATTCCTGGGGGTTATGATTCATCATGAAATTATATGGAAACAACATATTGCTTACATTAAATTAAAAAAATCTCAAAATCAATAGCAATCCTGTATAAATCTAGGGACAAATCAATTCTAAGGCCTTGCATATAATATACTGCTCACTTATACTGCCCTACATAACTTACTTTGTGGAATTGTGGGGATCGACCTTGAAAACAACGATAAATTTAATAGTTTTGCTACAAAAACGAGCCATACGTACTGATTTCCAAAGCTATTTTTGACGGTTACAAGTGTAAATAATTTTTTCCTTTTCTTTCTTCTCTTTGATTATTTCTGGAAGGTTGCTTAAATTGCAAAGAAAGTAGGCAGGCATCTGAGACCGTTCAGTCATGATTTCAGAAGATGACTGTTTAGACTTTGTTTACACTGTCTATATCGTTTACACATTCTGTACTATGTGTGATGATGACTGAATAAAAATCAATTCAATCAATCAATCAAAGTTTCAGTGTGATAACTGCTTCCGTTCAAGCCAAAGGATGAAATGGTCTTAAACCCAAAATGAAGTTTGAGTATTTAAATGGATTTGCTTAAATAATCGTGCTGATTCTCTGCCATGTCGCCCTGATCCTAACCATCACCCCGACCTCAACAAGCTCATCAACCATGCCTTAAAAAAGGCCCATGATACCCGCGCTATTTTTGGAAACGTTTGATATGGACGCTTCTAATACATCATTTCTATGAGGTCTGGTAACATTGCACTTGCTCGGGTTCATTTTCAAAGATCTGTGGCAACACTACAACAATGTGCAAAAGTTTTAAAACCATAATCAGTCCACAAGCAAGAGGTTTATCCAAATGATCTCAACCGACCGCATTACCTGGAGGTGAGAGTTAAGCGTATACAACTTTCATCTCCAGCTTAATATTCTTATCATTTCAAAAGAAACCAGTGTGCACCACAACTGCAGTAAGTTCAGTAGGCTGAAGCTTAATTTGGGATCTCACCCTTTACCTGTGCTACCTGTACCTTTACTAAAAATCTTCGAGGCTTTGTTTAATCAATGTAACTTTACATTGTAATTCTCACTGTGTTTCCGCACAAATGATTATTACCATCGCACGGCGGGCTTCTGCTGTGGATGCTGCAGTGAAGATTTACGAGCCGGCGCGGATTATAAAATTAATGAAGAGAGTGAAAACTGTTTAGCAGGCAGAAGAAAAACAACAAAGTGTCCAAATTTTGGGATCATTTTGAGCTGATAAAGAACGAAAGCCCGGTCCGTCGTTGCCCTCGGAGCAGGCCGGCTGGGAGGTGCGACGCTTTGATTGGAGGTGACTATTGCTCCTGAGTGGAATAACTCCTGTTGTGAACGGGGCAGTGCGAGGAGTATGTGCGTAGTGTATGTGTACGTGCATGCAGCGAGAGTGACTTGAGAGAGAGAAAAAGAAGTCTGGTGTGCATGCTAGTAGCAGATGTGTAGTGAATGTTACGGCTGATGTTCAATAATAAATGCAGCAACACCTCGGTTAAACACAAAAGTCTCTGTGTGTACCTTAGGGAAAATAAGGGGTTGGTCAGCCCTGGAAAAACTATCTCCATGCTCCCTGAGTATGATCGGACAACAGGCAGGATAAAAGATCAACTCTCCTCTGAATTAAGCAAAGGCATTTCTTATCCGATTACTCGATTAATCAGTGGAATAATCTGTAGAATATTCGATTACTAATATAATCGATAGCTGAAGCCCTACTGCACGGGGGGGATTTTTTATTAATTAGAAAAAAATGACCAACACACAACTGATGCTCACACTGTTTTTAATGTGTGCATATGAGGAAAATCAAATTATTTTCCCGTTTGTTGTTGCCTATGTGTTTGTGCAGAAGTACTGCGTGGGTGTATCAGTGTGTGCTCTAAGTGCTGTGAAAAGTGATACTATAACAACATGCAGGCTGATTCTGCTGTCAGCTATGGGTTTTATATATTTCACATCTAGTGTGCATGTGAGACAGAGACATAGAGAGATGTGTATTTTTTTTAATGTTAGGATGCCTGTACTCTTGGGTTTATGTGAGTTTGTGTTCCACACGACTGCTGTGTGTATTCTACAGCTCTGGCAGTAAATGAGATAATCAAATGTTTATGGTGCGTAAAACAGCAGTTGGCAGCAGTGGTGACCATGTGTTTGTGTGTGTGTCATTGTCAATTTGAGTGCATGCCCTACTGTCAGATATTAACAACTGTACACAGGAAAATGGAGAAGAGGCAATACAGGGGCTGACAGCCAGCAGAGAGTAGGGATTAGACAAAGCAATACAATTGAGAAAAGAAAACACACACTCACTCACTCACTTGTGCAAACTAATGTAGAACATTGTTGGATTATATCCTCGAGTCAACCAATCTAGAGCAACAAAGAGAGACACAGACAAGTCGTATTTTGTTAAAAACTTTGCAAAGGGGAAGCACTGCCACTCGATCATCACCGAGCCGTCTTCCAAAGAGCTCTTCCCCCTGCATGACTCTTTATTGAGCAGTCCCCGCCTTTCGGGGTTGCATAACATTTTTACTACTCGCACAATCAAAGAAAAAGGAGTGCAGGCCGTGGTGTGCCGTTCCGCCTCATGTGCTGTTTCTTCCCTGACCTTGAGTAGCACACGATATCATATTACAGGCTTCATTCAGTTTGCCTTGAAGTAGCACACAATATCATATTACAGGCTTCATTCAGTTTGCCTTGAGTACAACTTATCAATATAGCGATTTATCCTAACAAACATTATTTCAGAAAACTCAGTTCAGTTGAAGGTCAGCAGCAAGAAGCTACGCCGAAAATAAAAAAAGTTTGATTTCCACCAGAGACTAATAATTTCTCAATCAATCTACTGTGGATGACATGAATGAGTCACCAAACCTCTTAGCTGTGGCATGAATTTGAGTAATCAGAGAACACACTTAAAAGGGATGTCGCTCCAGTTCCATCTAATAAGTGGCGACTAAATTAGCATCTGTTTACATCTACACTCTCTCTATTCTTTTTTAAATGAATTGTAGAGTTAACGAGCAGAGTTAATAAGATCCCGTACAGTAGACAGGTTCAGCCTCTAGATGTTGGAGCAGAAAAACATGCAAGTAAGAAATTATAATTTGGTCTGTCTTCTTAGTCTGGCAGCTGAGAAACATTTTATTTGTTCTAACATCATATATGCTCTTAAGTTTTGCCAATTATGGAGCGATTCACTGAAAACAACGTCATTAGAAACCATGTTTTTCATCACCAACGTCAACGTTTAATATGAAATCAAACACATTATGAGGATATCTCCAATGTTATCCATTACATAAATTATATATATATGTGTATATATATTTATTTCTTATTTTTGCTTACTATATTTATTATCTCTGAAGATTTGATTTGATTGACAATGACATTATAAAATATATTATAGTTACAATATTTCTAAAGAGAGAATGAGGCATCTGTTGAGCTCCCTTTTTGCCTGGATTGCTACTGTGGTTGGCTGACATGGACAAAATTATATCACAAGAATTACTATACCTTACACCTCAATACAATAAGCTGTGATACTTACTCATACAAATAATTGATTTTGCATTGTGATATATAAGATTTGTAAAATTAAAACTGAGTGAAAATGATGTTATGAGTTTCAATAATATGCAATTATTAAAAACTGTTTTTTTTTGTATTTATGACTAAACCAGTTAAGTCCTATTAAGCAAAGCTATATATGACTAAACTGGTTTCTGTTATCAGATCTAACCACAGCACAAAAAAAAGCCCTAATCAGAGTAAGTTCTTGACGACGCATTATGTGTCCGTCATGACACCTGAATTTAAATAACATTCAGTTGATCAAACAGGTGCTGTTTCGTCCCGTCACACTTTCATCGGAACATGTCTCTCGTGTCCCTCGACCTAAATTCAAATCAACACATACATCTAGACTAGTGTTCGACCGATGTTTGCGTTTTTTACGTGTATCGGCATCGGCCAATGCGCGGCTGCTACGTTCGCCGATAGTTTTTTTGGGGAGGGTAGATCCGGTCGCCTATTCAATGTCTCCCACCCCGCTCTGCCGGCGCCGCCGCTCCGATGACTTCTCGCTGGCTCCGGCCGGCTTAGTCGCGCCACAGGCTTTGCGCAGGGGATCCCGTTCGCGGGCGGGTGGGAACTCCTGAGATGCTCCAGAGCGACGTGAGCCTTGTCTCCCTCTACCCAGGGAGGCGAGCCACGGCCTTGGCCATAACCCCACTTTGACTAAGACCTCATATCAGACGAGACAACCCGCTGAATTTAATTCTATTTAACTATTGAATTGAGGGAGCAAGTAGTCTCGGCTCCAAATATCGGCTCAAGAAAATCGGCAGTCCGTATCGGTCATCGGCTAAGGCTGATGAAAAATAAATCTGTATCGGCATTGGCCCTAAAAAATCTGTATCGGTCGATCCCTAATCTAGACCAAATGATGCGTCAGATCTTAATGGTGAATTTATGTCATATAGCAGCCTACATGTGTAGTCTGAGTGTGGAGGGATGTGTGATAGTTGTTGGTTACTCTAAAGGCAAGGCAAGACAACTTTATTTATATAGCACTTTTTTATACACCAGTATACAAGTGCTTCGCAGAACGATTAAAGAATACAGTAAATGCATAACAACATTCAATTGTGCTAAAATAAAATCAGACAAGAGGTTCACGAGGTTAAAATAGAAGAAAAAAGAGAAAAAAGTTAATCTTTGCGTTAATTGTGAAATTTGTAATGCTTTAAAAATGTAACGGCAATAATCACAATGTTTCTGTATGTCATTTCTATTGTTGTATAGTTATTTCCCAACAACCCCGCCACACACTGACATGTAAGGTAATCGTATCACCTGAACTTGAAAATCTAATTTGTAGTGGCTAAAATAATGATTCAGTAAAATTGGGCCTTACTTAGGCTTGTAAATAACAAAAGAAAATACAGAATTTTGTAAAATGTGGAGGGCCTCATCGTCGTTTCAAGCATTGAGATCACTTTTTTAATCAAACTTGTCTCAGAAATTTTCTCTTCACTTGGTTCTCTCTCCAGACCCAGTAGTCAGCTGTTACATCAATCCATTTCTGTATCCTAGAGGGTCTTCTCACTCACAAATCCCCATCATTCTCTTTAGATTAGGTTCTAAATTACTAGCCTCTCTACAGTGATCTATGTAGTGCTATCTTAGATTTATAGCCATAAATGCTACACCATCAGCTGAAGAAGCAAAGCATATCCATCATGGCGCCATTGTTAATTATCCTGCTAATATACCACCTGCTTTGGAAATTAAATTCAGGCACCAGTTCAACTAATATTCAGATTGGATATAATAAAAAAACATATATTTTTGGGACTTTTGGAGAAAGTGTCATGAGCAAAAAAGTTTTCAGCATTTTGATAAGGTCATTATTAATGATAACTGTTGAGTCAATACACTGTGGTGCTGGTGAGATGTTACCAAGATTCAATTTCTCGCTGATACCATCTCTGCTATAAGCATTGATAAGTATCAACATGACAGGACTTATAGCAGGGCTGCTGTATTAGACTGAACATGTAGCTGGGTGTAACTGAAATAAAAGAAAAGTCACAGTACTGCATTTGTCTTGTTTTGCAATCACGTTAGAGCAGGTGGCTGGAATCAGCCAGTTAAAGGTGACTAGAAGCAAATATCTGCACCAAGAAGATGGCCTTTTAATCCTCTAATCTACACAAAGATAGAAAAAAAACTATCTCAAAATATTAGAATATTTCCAAAATTCAATTAGAAAAGGATTTACACAACAGAAATGTCCAACTTCAGAAGAGTATGTATATTTATGCACTCAATACTTGGTTGGGGCTCCTTTGGCATGAATTACTGCATCGATGCAGCGTGGCTTGCAGGCCATCAGCCTGTGGCACTGTTGAGGCTTAATGAACCCCAGGTTGCTTTGATAGTGGCCGTCAGGTCTTCTGTATTGTTGAAGTCTTGTGTTTCAGCCACCAAGCTCCTCTCCTCTGGAACCAACTCCCAGTTTGTGTCAGGGAGGCAGACACCCTCTCTATTTCAAAAGTTACACTTAAAACTTTCCTCTTTGAGAAATCTTATAGTTAGAGTAATGTCGACCATCGGAAGATCCTCACTTCTCCATCTCTCACTACTCCTCTCGGAGTAGTGATCAGGGAGCCAGAGTAAGGCTAGACAGGTGGATGTCGCCCTAGACCGGGCACGCCACCTTACACTCTGCTTATCTCCTCTCTCTCACCTTTCTGTCCCCCTCTTTTCTTCTCCCCCCACTCTCTTCGCTACCCATTTTCCTGCCCACCTCTTCTCTCTCCCCCCCATTTTTCTCTCACCCTAACCAGTACTATTTTTGTAATTTTAAGTATCAGTCTGGTAGGGATTAAAGCAACTGTTGTACAGAAATACTCAGAGTGTATCTCTGACTCCAGAGCTGCAGGACCCAAATCAGTCATTATTAATATTATAATTAATAACAACAACATAATTGCATCTATGTGTCAGTATTATTTTTGTAATTATAAGTATCAGTCTGGTAGAGATTAAAGTGGAGGTTGTACAACTGTCCTCTCTCTCTCTTCTCTCCTACTGTCTCTCGTCTCACCCTCTTTCTGCCCACCTCTCCTGTCTCCCCCATTTCTCTCCTCACCCCAACCGGTCGAGACAGATGACCGCCCACAACTGAGTCCGGTTCTGTCAGAGATTTCTTCCTGTTAAAGGGAAGTTTTTTCTCTCCACAGTCGCCAAATTGCCAAGTGCTTGCTCATTGTGGGATTTGTTTGTTGGGTTTTTCTCTGTAATATTGACCTTACTATGTAAAGTGCCTTGAGACTTGTGATTTGGCGCTGTACAAATAAAATAAAATTTAATGGAATTTTTTCTCATTTTACTCTTGAGAATACCCTGTAGATTCTGCTGTTAGACGGCTGGGTTGACTTTGGACTTGATAAAACACAATGGACCAACACCAGTAGATGACATGACAAACCCAAATCATCAATGACTTCACACAAAACTTATCTACTACAGACTGACTATAACAAGATTCTGAAATTAAAATCTGAATATAGCTCTGTTCTTGGTGGGGAAATAAGTAATCTAATACTAAAGACAAGACAAAAAACATTTTGAATTAAGTGATAAACCTCAAAAATTGCTCTCAAGACGACGGGCAAGGACGGCTTTCCATAAAATACAGTCCAAAACTGGACAAAAACTGACGGATCAACAAGATATAAACAATTATTTTAAAGAATTTTACTCTGATCTTTATGCCTCTGCTTCCACAGCAACAGAGACAGATTACTCAATTTTTTTTAGTAGTTCTTTGACTCCATATATCAACAATTATCCACCCGGATGAAGCTGGCTTTATCCCAGGCAGGCTTTCATTTTCCAATGTGCGTCATTTGTTGAACATTTGAAGCTTCGCATTAGTTCATGCAGGACACGGTAGTCATATGCCTCAGCCATAATCGGTTGACAGCCCGCAAATTGAACAATTGCCAGAAATTTTAGAAGGTATTGATAAACTTAAACGCAGCATAGAATATTGGAGAACCTTTCCCCTATCTATGATTGGCAGAGTAAACGCCATTAAGATGGTATCTCTATCAAAATCGTTGTATCTCTTTCAAAATTTGCCGATATTTATCTGGGCTGATTTTTTTAAGAGGCTGGAGACAATCATTATAGATTTTGTTTGAGGTTAATAAAATCACAGACTATCAAAAAAACATTTATCTAGCCCCATCCGGGATGGAAGACTGGGTCTTCCTCTATTTAAAGATTACTATTGAACAGCTAATGCCAGGGCACTGGCATCCTGGCAATGGGGTTGGACCATGAATCATTCAATTCGGCCCCTCTCTTGCTAAAACTAGAGTTTATGTCTTTAATAAAACCATATGCCTCACTGTCGTCATTACTTTTTACCAGTCCTACATCTGCTACCAAATTAGAAGTCAAAGCTTTGTTGTCAGAGATTCACTGAAGATTCTTATCCAAATCAAACGCATGTTCAAGGTCCCTAAGGTCTCTATATATACACAATTGTGTCACAACCATGCATTTACCCCAGCATTACTGGACAACACATTTGCCACATGGTTAACTCAAGTGTATTTAAGATTTTTATTTGGACAACAAGTTTGCATCCTTTGGTCCATTAAGCTTAAGGTTCAATCTACCTCACTCAAATTTTTTTCGTTATATGCAATTTAGGCATTTTGTCAGGGAACATATCCCCCATTTTGAGTCCACTTGTGAGAGACACACTCTTTTGGAACTGCTTTCTGTTTCCCCAGAGAGTAAGAAGCTTATCACCAAACAATATCTGGACGCAACTTGATTCTATTTTTATTTATACAGTACTCTCTGGTTCAGGGGAGGCTAGAAAGTCCATTTCCTGAAAACGTCTGTGTGTTGTGGATCTTGATGTACTGACTATGGGGTGAGGTTGAATTCTCCTTCCTATCTACTATTCCCATCGACTATCCCTTGGCCTCAGTGGAAAATGTCATGAGGTCAAGGAAAGGTGTAAAGAAGGACTCAAAGGACTTAGGAAAAGCCGACAGCGCTGCTCAGAGAATCTGACTCGACTTTCACCATACTACGTCATCAAGCGACGGTGGATGTTATTGACGTGAGTCTTCCGTGGTGAAATTACAAATTTCAGAAGATGAACTACAAAAAACACAGTGGCTCCATCAGCATATTTCAGTGTGTTTTACCACCGTGTGACATCACTTCTTAATGATTCATATGTTACTGTAATTTACATGATTACGTGCGTCACTTCTGGGTCATATTCATACTCTTCTACTGAATGGCGTGTTAGGTTAAATATCACTGACGCAATGAATTGTGGGGCGTCTATATCTCCTTATTCTCACATAAGAAGCTCCAGTGTACCCTATGTTAAAGGAGATAGGAAAGGAAGCATTGAAGCTCCTTTCCTATGTATTTAGAGAATTCGAACAGCTCTTATCATGGCTGCTGTTGTGCACGAGCACCATGATTATATGACAACTTCGGCCTACATGTTATCTCAGAAGCCTGCCAGGGGGCTGTGTCCAAGACCATGCCCTTTGGACACAGCCCAACTCGGATCCCTCATTGGCAGAGACCCGCACGGCACCGCGAGGGGTCGTGTGACGTCACAGACTCTGTAAAACAATGCGATGCCCACCGTTCATCGCTCTCCAGGAAGGAAACCCGCTTTGGTCAGGTGGGTTCCTCTGACCTACAAAGGAGGCAACCACTTCTAACTTAGACTTCGTCCACGGCAAAGATTACTGTAGAGACCAGAAGAAGTGACCATGCACCCAGCTGTACCAGGCCCCAGGATTCACAACTTCACTGGACGAACCGGAATCCACCCCCCCCCCCCCCCCTTCTTCCTTGTGAGCATTTGGAAACGCCCACAGCACCGGTACCGAGACAAGAGCCGTCGAGACGGAACACTCTGTCTATTGATGCCTGCAGGAGGAAAGACCTGAACCCACAGTCTTTCAACCGAGTCGATCGCCGGTTCGATCTGAACCCGGAAGACCGCGCACCACCACCAGACGCAAGGAAGTGGTGCGGCTCCCGCCTCGCGCATCCGACGGACCACACACGCTTGTTCCCCCGCAAAGGAGTACAGTAAGAGGCTTTAACTCTGGGCAGAATGTAGGCTATTTATGTGTGTTTCAGTAAGTTAACTTACTGTGTATTGTTGTGAAGTTTGTACCGGACCGCCGTGTCCCGTTTATTGTTGCTATAATAACGTACATAATAATCGTTATTATCAGTGTTGCTTGACTGTGATTTGTGTCCGAACACGTCGGACTATTGTGTGTTCCTCTGCCATCGTGTCCAAACTCAGCACGCTGTTGTCTGTTTAAAGACCAGAGACGTGCCGGCTCACCAGCTGAGCCGCTAGGCCCCTGCGTCACAGACCAGGTGCTGGACCTCAGTCACCATCGCATGAGCCTTACTGCTGCTTGGATTGCTTTCCCTTTGCTTTCGTGCTAACAAACATTTACACACACTTGTGGGTGCTGGAGAGATTCTGGTCCAAAGTTAACTTCGTCCCCGATCTCTCCTTTGTTAGAGTCACATGTTTAAAGATAGCCGCCGTTTAACTTGAGGTCTCACGCCCCACCTTTCTCTGGCGCCACTTGACATCCCCGGTCACGTCCGCCATTTTGTTCCTCCTCCCCTTTTCACGGGCACACGCCTGTGCACACACACACTTGCTTGTTGTTGTCTATGATATGATATATGATTGGTAGCTTAGCTTATGATAGACATTTGTTGATAAAAAGTAGTATTGATTGTACATTGATATTGCTAAAGTTAATAAATGCTGTTATACTTTAAAGAGAAGTTGTTTTGTGTTATTTGCATGTACATTGTGATGACGGCTGGTTGGCAGAGTCAGTGCTCGAATTCACACCTTCAATTCATTCCATAAATGCTCGTATCTAACAGATAAGGACATTTTGAGTGAACACCTTTAATTCTTGAGACTGAATTAACGATTTGGTTATTGGTCCCTGTTTTCGGGTGGTGCCCCCTTGCTATTAACATTGATTAATAAGTTCCATAGATTTTCATAATTCATAATTATCTTTGATAATTATGAATTATGAATTTACAGGAAAGTCACATTCACCCATTCACACACATTCACCGTGCATTTTCTGTCACATTCATACACTGTCGGAAGAGCCGTCAGGCAGTTAGGCCGTTAGGACACAACGGCATGTGGAATGGTGGAAGCTGAGATCGAACCGCCAACCTTCGGGTTGGTGGACGAACGACTCTACGTCCTGAGCCACAGCCGCCCTAATCAGGACCACACCCACAGTATAAAACACCTGCGTGACCTGATATCTGCTCCCAACAACAAAGGTTTTTCTTCAGCTGACATAGTCAGGGGCATTGGGGCCTGCAGCTTAGAGGGCTACGCCTATACTCAGGATCTAAGGTTACAATACTTAACCAACGTTCCATTTCGTATAGGCCTTGCCCTCTAAGAGCTGTCGCTATTGGGATAAGGGCGAAGCTGGATGTAGTCCATGCCACACTGACCTAAAGCATAACAGTTCACAAAAGCATGGTGAAGCCGTTCATCTCTCCTGCAGCAAAAACTATGTAAGACACAGGGCGACATGACAGGGAGGAAGGTCAAACAGACACAGGGCTGGTTGCATCAGAAATAATACGGACAGAATTCGATCCCAGGTCCGCACTGTCAGCTCACATCGCAACCAAGTGAGCGAACAAGTTTGATTCATAAATCAGCGAGCTGTTTCATATGGAGACGATGGACGATCGTTGCGCACTGTAACAGTCCTTAAGCTCGACAGATAAAACAGTGAGGGAACACGATGTGGCAGCTGCAGCGCTCCGCACTAACGGGTGAGGGTGCATGTATACTGCTGAGACAGCAGACTGTTACCTGGCACTACGCACATTCAACTCAGAAGTGAGTTAGGGAAAACCCTGATGTGTCCCGTAAATAGAAGCGGATAAAGGGGCATGTTGAGGACCACGATGCAACTGCACAGATATCCTCCACTGACACCCCATTGAAGAGAGCAGTGGAGGAGGACACACCCCTCGTAGAGTGAGCACGAATGTTGTGCGGGGGATCTTTCCCTGCCGCAACATATGCCTGAACAATGGCATCGCTCAACCAGTGAGAAAGGCGTTGTTTAGTCAGAGGCTTCCCCTGAGAATGTTCTCTGTAATGTACAAACAGCTGCTGAGTCTGTCTGACGGCCGCAGTGCGCGCTACATAATGAGACCGCACCAGACAGACGATAAGACGATGAGCTTCATCCGTCTCTCTCCTGTGAGGAGGAGGAAAAAATCCCTCCAGGGAAATCACTCTGGATCTGAAGGAGGAGGTTATGATCTTGGGCACGAATGCAGGGTTTGGCCTCAGTGTTGCTGCGCCCCTGTCTTCTCTGATAACGAGGCAGGCTCGCGAGACAGAGAGCGTGCACAGATCGCTCACTATCTTAGCTGACTTTAAGGCTAAAAGAAGCGCTGTCTTATAAGACAGGAATTTAAGAGAGATCTGAGCTATTGGCTCGAATCGAGGCTGTCCCAAAGCATGTCACACCAGGGGTAAATCCCACTGGGGTGCCAAAGTGCGTGCCACGGGCCGCTATCTCCTTTCAGGAAGCGATCAGGATAAATTCCTGTCTACCAGAAGCTGGAGGAAAGTCAACACCTTAGCCACGGGGCAGGATGTTGGATCCGCGCCCCTCTCCACACACCAGCGCTGAAAAGGAGACTGTTTCGACACGTATGAGGCGGTCGTTGATGGAGCCCTCGCGCCCTGGATAGTGTGTATAACAGCGGGAGGTAAAAAATAGGCTCTCTAACCGCTCCCGCTCAGAAGCCAAGCCCACAGGCACTGACCAATCACAGGGAACTGTTTAATCGAATTGTCAACCTGTGATCCTGGGGAACCATGACACGCTTGTGCGCTCTGGAGCAACCAGAATCACCGAGAGCTGTTCCTCCTGGACACGAGCCAAGAGGTGAGGTATCAGGGGAATGGGAGGGAAAGCTCTGGGCCACGGGGATGAGAGAAAGCGTCCACTCCCAGTGGAGGCTTCTCTCCGTGCTCAGGGAAAACCACAGTGGGCACTGTGCGTTTTCGTATGACGCGAACAGATCCACCTCTGCCTCTCCGAACTGGGCCCACAGTCTCTAAAGGAGAGCTGGATTCCGCTTCCACTAGCTCTGATGTGAACCCCCCATGACATCAAGTCTGCAGCTTGATTTTTGTTGGAATGGGATGCAGACGGCTCTGAGAGAACGCAAGTTCGCATGAGCACACAGCAAGGGGCTCCCAGCTGTTGGAGACAGCGTTGATGTAGGCGTCTGCTGTCCTGTTGTCTGTCCTCACTAACAAATGCTGTTCTCTCTGCAGTGGAGGGAAGTGCACCTTCAGCACCGTGGACAGCTCCAGATGATTTATGTGTTGAGATGGAGGCTCTGGCTATTTTCCTCCTATGACCTGAATCTGACACATTCCTCCCCATACGAACAGGGATGCGTATGTGAACACCGATACGTGTGACGTCACCCTGCCAAGGGGAACTCTGCTGACAGAACCCGGGGGTTCCACAATGTGTCAGATCCGACTGAAGGAAATGGACTCCTCTGAATGAGAAACGCACAAATTTCCTGTGCCTGGGGATGATTGGGACATGTAAATATCCTTCTTTCAGATCGATAAATGTGAACCAGTCGCCAGAGCACATACATCCCAAGAGCATACAACCTCATAATCGATCTGTTGAAGAGAGACAGGTCGGAATGGGTCTCATTCTGCCTGTCTTCTTCGGAACCAGGAAGTACCATGAGTAATAATCCTCGCACTACTGGCCTGGCGAAACTCTGGAGATGGCTTCTTTCTCCAAGAGCTTCAACAACTCTGTCATCAGGGCCTCTGCCCCAGCCTGAAACAACATCACAGTCTCCAGCACCCTGTTCCTGCCCTGTATCACCCTCAGCCTGCCATCAGGGATCGAAGATCTCCAGAGCTTCTTTGACACTGAAGCTAGCACGCTCGCCCAGCTAGCGGCATCATCATTGTCATCGACCTCCTGCATCGCCGGGCGTAAGGAAAGCGCTCTGGAGCAGGTTTTCATCAAGGATGTCTCTGTACATCACTGCATTCTTCTTTCCCTGACTAGTCTCCCAGTTCCTGTCACTGAAAACATCCCCACAGCATGATGCTGCCACCACCATGCTTCATTGTAGGGATGGTATTGGCCAGGTGATGAGCGGTGCCTGGTTTCCTCCAGACATGACACTTGGCATTCAGGCCAAAGAGTTGAATCTTTGTTTCATCAGACCAGAGAATTTTGTTTCTCATGATCTGATAGTCCTTCAGGTGCCTTTTGGCAAACTCCAGGCGGGCTGTCATGTGCCTCTTACTGAGGAGTGGCTTCTGTCTGGCCACTCTACCATACAGGCCTGAGTGCTGCATAGATGGTTGTACTTCTGGTAGGTTCTCCTCTCTCCACGAAAAAACGCTGGAGCTCTGTCAGAGTGACCATTGGGTTCTTGGTCATCTCCCTGACTAAGGCCCTTCTCCCATGATCGCTCAGTTTGGCCGGGGGGCCAGCTCTAGGAAGAGTCTTGGTGGTTCCAAACTTCTTCCATTTACAGATGATGGAGGCCACTGTGTTCATTGGGACCTTCAATGCTGCAGAATTTTTTCTGTTCCCTTCCCCAGATCTGTGCCTCGATACAAGCCTGTCTCAGAGGTCTACAGACAATTCTTTGGACTTCATGGCTTGGTTTGTGCTCTGACATGCACTGTCAACTATGGGACCTTATATAGACAGGTGTGTGCCTTTCCAAATCATGTCCAATCAACTGAATTTACCACAGGTGGACTCCAAAGCTAGTTGTAGAAACCTCTCAAGGATGATCAGTGGAAACAGGATGCACCTGACCTCAAAGGCTGTGAATACTTATGTACATGTTATATTTCCGTTTTTTCTTTATAATAAACTTGCCAAAATTTCAAACAAACTTTTTTCACTTTGTCATTATGGAGGTATTGTGTGTAGAATTTTGATGGAAAAATGAATTCAATATGTTTTGGAATAAGGCTGAAAAAGTGAAGCGCTGTGAAGACTTTCAGGATGCACTGTATATCCTTAAGAGGAGAGCATGGCTAAAATAAACTGGTTAATCTTTATGGTTTATTAATGGATGGTTAATTTAATTTCACTTGTAATATTTAACTACAAATTCAAGGTACTTGTACTTTTACATTAGTATTTTACATTTAATGCAAAGTTATACTTCTATTCCACTACATATCTGAGGCAAATATACTCAGATTACAATTTTTCTTACCTTTCATGTCCACTGAAAGCCACATTTGTCAAACTGTATTGATCTTAATATGATGATTTTATAGAATATGTTACATTGCTGTAGGATTAAGAACCAACAGAGTAGAAAGTAGTTAAAATCAGCTAAATTTCTAAACACCACACAGAGTAAATTGCAACATTCTCATGAATGTATAAATAATATTATTTAAAAAAAACATATAATAATAATATAATATTTAAACACTGACTGGGACCATTGGGACAAGATGAGACCAGGGAAATCCACTTTTTACAGCAGCAGCAAGGGTCAAAGGCATCATGGAAGAGGTGGATAATAAAACATAGAAACAAATTTAAAAAAAATACAAGGACATCAAAGACAAAGTGTCTTTGATATCTGTTAGTTCCGCCATGAAAAGAAAAAATGGTTGTTGTGCAGAAGTAGTTTCATTTCTTTGAATTAAAAAAAAATTCTAAGAAATCCTCAATGGGTTTTTCTCCACACCTTGTTAAAGGCAGATTAAGACATTTGAAGAGTCTCTCTTGATGCTTTCGCAACAGTCACATTGCCCATTTGTGTCCAGAGATTTCAGCAATGTTGGAAATCTTCACTGCCGTTTGTGGGAATTCTTCCAGTATAGACTTATAACAAAGTAACAAGAGGATGTGGTTTCCTTGGCAGTACATCACAGCCTTTGTTATAGCTATTATTTTTGAACCTGTGTCTATCTGCTTGTTAGTCTGCCTGAGCTGTCATAGTGGCAGGAGTATTGTAGCTGATCTGCCTAATCATGGCTAAGTTTTTTCCCAGGTAATGCTCGCCGCTTTGTTCGCTGAGCGACGAGAAAACTTTTGGGCGGTTTTAATCTTGGTACCCAAGCAAGTCGAGCAAATGAGTCTAATCTCCAGTCAGATGGGAGGAGGGATCCCCATCTTAAACCGAGATCATGCTGTTTATTGTTTTGCTGCACTTATCAGCTTAACATGTAAGGATTTCATAAGGAACAGCTCAGTGGTTTTAAAGAGATAAGCACGGCTTAGTGTCAACGTGTGTGTTTTCCTCAGATAGTCTGGTGCCTTCAGGAAAAACGAAAAAACACAGTGACAGGACGGAGGAACACCAGATGTATGGTCTGTTAGATAAACTGTGGATGGAGGTGGTTTTAGTTTTTTCTTTAGTTTGGAGACATGGATAAAAAAACCAGGTGTGTCTGTATTATTTTAGTTTTAAGGCAGCAACTAATGAAATACACAAACAGTCTCATCAGTTATCAGAGCCCATTATATTTTATTGATGGGCCAGTGATCCAGAGTTAGAAATAAAAAAATTATACTGCATCATTTTTTGTTAGTGGACTCTTTGTAGATTCAATGTTTAATCTAATAACAATGTAATGAGTACACTGTGCTCCAGGTCATTCTTGATAATCCGACTGAAATTTACTGAGATAAAAAAAAAATTTGCTAATTAATATATGAATTAGGCAAATAAGCATCCTTATTTAGAGTACAATATTGTTGTGATTATGGATGGACAATAGGCTGCCAGCACAGTATGTTTTCACATTCTCTCCCCTTGTCCACTGGAAGTGTGTGAAAAAGGGGGATGACAACATTGATAAGTCAGACTTCTGTTTTTGTTTAGTCATTTTGAATTAGTTCAGCAATCAGGCCATGTGACCCTGAGGAAGGCACACCAGGTGATCGAGGACCTGGCATCATTTCGAATTTTAATCAGCACATGTGGTGTTCAATCATTCAGACATGAAAACAACCATATCTGAAGTCTCCCTGTATGCCGCACCGTCTAACTGGCTGTTTATGATAATCACTGTTGCAAATGGTGTTATTACCCACACAACCTGAACTCAGTCTGTCAGTCCTCTGCTAACTGTGTCTTTATGGCAGGGTACCCCAACTAGTTTTCTCCAAGGGCCAAATTATGTCAAGCATGCCAAGCCAAGGGCCAAAATATTCGGGGTAAAACACGTACCCACACAACTATACATATCTGACTCAAACCAAAAACATTTCATTTACTGCACCTCTTATATAAAAAAACAATGACAGCAGCATTACACCAAGTGGCATGACAGCAGGATAGGACTGAATAGCAAAGATAACTGTCAACTTTTCTACATACTGACATAAGTCTGCATCACAAGATTGTTAAACAGCTTTCCACATCAGCAGCACCTCCACAACCACCTCAAGAAGACACACACACAGAGAGGGAGAGAGAGAGACATTTTCAGTTTTTCACTTTTAAAATGCAATGTTTAATTCCACAATATCGCACCAGCACATTATTATTAGTTTAGATTATAATTATTTGCTTTTCTTGAGGCAAAGGTCATTTGCTTTTATTTTTATATTTTTTAAATTTATATTTATATTATTTATATTATTGAATTGTTGTATTAAATTTTTTGTTTTGTAATTCAAGTTTTCATTGCTTTTCCCTTTGGTGCATGAGCACATGACATACATAGACATATTTTGTTACAGTACAAATTAAGTCTTTACCACAAACAAAAATAAATGAAGAAATCATTTACCCTCTAATGTAAACCTTAGATGCCTCCCATTCCGTAGTTCTTGTATCAGTGCTGCTAGCATTAATTTTCGAGGAAAGATTTAATATCCTTTTTCAACAGGAGATTAAAGTTCTCATCTTGTATAAAGGACGTTTTCATTCTCCATCTACCTTTTTTCTCTACATCAGTATTTATATCAATGCCAAGCTCTACTGGGGCATGATCCAAGAGGGCCATTGCATTTATTCTACACTTCACAACTTGTTTTATAATGGTGTTTGAAATCAAAAACATTGATCCTAGAGTAAGGCAATTTTTTCCCTTCCAGTAGGATTTATCAAACACTATTTGTATGTACCATTTGTCAAACACTATTTGTATGCACACCATTGTGCCTTCTTTATCCTTGATCTCTTTGAGTAAAATAAAAGAAAACATTTATGTTTATCAATATGATTACTCCATTCTGCTTACTGGAGAAGGAGCTGTGAAAAACATGTCCAACCAAATCTGTTCAATTTCAGTGCTTCTCCTTCTTTAAACTGCGTTTCCTGGAGGAAAGCTATGTGTGTCTTATTATGCTTCAGATAGGTCAACACATTCCCTCTCTTAACAGGATGCCCACATCCTTTGATATCCCAATTTATGCATTGAGCATGATACCTAGCCATATTTTACTAATGAGTAGTAGGCTACACCTATTAAAACTAACTTTTTGAACAATATTAGTTGTGCCCCCCCTCAGCGCTTCTTGGGATGCCATGTCTTGTTTATGTTGTGCATCAGTTCGGGCTAATTTGGGGCTAATAATTCATAATTATCAAAGATAAGGAGGGAGACCCTTTATTTAATTCTGAGTGGAGCCAGTGAAGAGATTTCAGGATGGGGTTGATGTGATCATGCTTGCGCACCCTCATCAGGATCTTGGCACCCAAGTTGGTGACAGATGTGGAAAGGGAGATGTTTTGGCCAGAGAAAGTGATACTGGTGATGGTGGAAAGGCAGACCTGATGTGGTTTGACAACTAAGATGGCTTCCGTTTTGGAACTGTTCAGCTGAAAGAAGTTGAGCTTCATCCACGCCTCTATCTCCTCCAGGTAGGTGGTCAGTGTGGATGTTGGCAGGGAAGCAGAAGAAGTGGGGAGTGTCCTGAGGTAAAGCTGTGTGTCATCAGCATAACAATGGAATGATATACCATGTCTGCTAATGACTTTGCCAAGGGGGAGCATGTAGATGGAGAAGAGAGTTGGGCCCTGCACAGAGCCCTGAGGGACACCGCAGGTGACGTTGTGGGTGTGTGATTTGGCTTTGCCCAGTGCGACGTGCTCGGTTCTGCTGGTCAGGCATGAGATAAACCAGTTTTGAACATTTTCTGAGAGTCCAATGGTGTATTGCAGGCAGTGGAGGAGGGTGTTGTGGTACTGTATCAAAAGCAGCTGTTAGGTATATAACCAGTATCTGCTGCCATCAGGAGGTCGTTAGTGACCCTGACCAAGGCTGTTTGTGCTATGGCCAGGGCGGAAACCAGACTGAAACTTTTCGAACAGGTTATTGTGTTTGAGCTGATCATGAAGTTGTGATGCAACTGTTTTTTCCAAAACCTTTGATAGAAATGGAAGATTTGAAATTGGCCTGTAGTTGGAGAGAACTTCTGGATCCAGAGTGGGTTTTTTCAGTAGAGGTCTGATGACAGCAGTTTTTAACGCAGATGGGATATGGCCAACCAGGAGGGAGTGGTTTAAGATCTTGGTGATGAATGGAGAGACGGCAGAGATGTTGGCCTTCAGCAGGGCTGAAGGGAAAGGGTCCAGGGCACAAGTAGACGGCTTAATTGTTTTGATGATGTCCTCCTCTTCTTCCTGTGTGGCATCGGAGAAAGAGCAGAGGGGTTGCACAATCTCAAACGGTGGGTCGGCAGTTGGGAGGGGCAGGACAGCAGTGGCAGAGAGGTGTGAGCGGATGTTATTAACTTTTTGTGTGAAAAAAGTGATGTGCATGTTGCACCTCTCCTCGGTGGTCTCACAGTAGGAGAGTGAGAAGGTGGTTTATTGTTGAAAAAAGTTGTTTGGAGTTACTGGGCCTGTTGTTGATGATGGTGGAATAAAACCTGGACTGTGCATCCCTCAGAGCTTCTGCATATGCCCTCTTGTGTTCCCTGTATGCCTGTTGGTGAACAGCCAGTCCAGAGGCCTTGAGCCGCTGCCCAAGGAAACGCCCAGCCGCCTTCATCTTTCGCAGCTCGCAGGTGTACCAGGGTGCTGAGCACGTGAATGAGATTGATCTGGATGTTCAGGGGGGCGTGGAGGTCCAGGAGTCTGCTAAGGGACTGGTTGTAGAGTCAGCAAAAGAAAGGAAGTAAGTAGAGCCGGAGGAGAGAAGTTGAAGGTCCAGGGCCAGGGCATCCGCATTTATGTTTTTCAACTTTCTGAAGTGCATCTGTCGCTTTGGTTTGGTGTGGAGGGAAGGAAAGGGCAGCTCCATTGGCAAAACCTTGTGATCTGAAACACCAAGATAATAAACCTGTAGGTTGCTGATGGGGGTGGAGTTAGAGATGACCAAATCGAGTGTGTGTCCCCTGGAATGTGTGGGGACATCAACATGTTGTTGTAAGTTGAGGGAGTCTAGCAGCTGAAGGAAATCGGCAGCGGGATGACATGAGGGGGTGTCGAAATGAATATTTATATCTCCCAGGATTATGGTATTGGCAGAGGTAGTACAGAGTATTGTGAGGAGATCAGACATTTCCGGGATGAAAGCAGAGTTGGGTTTAGAGGGCCGGTAGAAAAGGAGAACAGTCATGGGAAAGGGGGGCTGACATTTAAATGCAAGACACTCGCAGGAAGATGTTGCAGGCAGCGAGATGGGGGACAACTCCAGGTCCTGTCGGTGACAGCTAGGCCACCACCGCAGCCAGTGCTGCGAGCTGCCTCCAGGTAACTGTAGCCGGGGGGACAGGCTGGTGCCAGGTTTCCGTCAGACACATGAAGTCAAGTCCTTTCTCTCTGATGTGTTCTTCAATCAGTGTGGATTTATTGTTGATGGATTTAGTGTTAAAAAGTTCAAATTGGCCAATGACTGTGGGGTGAATCACTGTACAGGTCGCAAAACATTAAAATCCACTCCGCGCAGACTGTAATCCACTCCACGAAATGTATCCAGCCGAGAGAGCGGGGATCCCATGCTGGAGTGCCGAGGTCTGGCGATATTTCCAGTGTTGATTGTAACTGGAGCGACGGTACTCTGATGATGCGTCAGACATGCGACGGATGACCAGAGAGATGTGATGTTTGTAGCAGAGCAGTTTGGCTGGTTATGGAAGATGAATTTTCGACCGGAGCCTCTATGAATGTAACGAGGGTGGCGATGAAGTCCTAGTTCTTTAATGATGGGGATTTTAAATCCAGGTGTGGTTGCGGGATTAAGTCGTCGGAGTTGCAAGCTGGAATAGCTGAACGGCATACTGACCAAGGAGGGATGATAGCCAGACAGCATTAGCAGATAACATTAGCACCAAGTACTGGAACGGTGGTGGAAGGGAGAAAAGTTGTCCGACAAGGCGATATGATGGTTGGATCCAGAGAGCCCTTTTCCTGCTGGAACAAGGTTGACATCTGGAAGTCGTCTGTAGCAGGTAGGTACCTAGCTACCTAGCTTCCCCACCGGTATTAAAAACGTAGTGGCTGAAACGTAGGATACGAGTCCAGAAAAACTAGTGCACAAGGGCGAGTGCAAAATGTCGCAAAAACACGAAATACCACAGGAAAACTAGAAGAGCAATCAAACTATATAAGCGCAATTAAAGATCACGGGCGTGAGCATTTGTGGAGTGAGCTGAAGTTGTGAATCCGATCGATGACGATCTCAATGTGCATGCAAATAACACAAAACAACTTATCTTTAAAGTATAACAGCATTTACTAATGTTAGCAATATCAATGTACAATCAATACTACTTTATCAATAAGTGTCTATCATATGCTAAGCTACCAATCATATATCATATGAACATCAAATGAAAAGACAACAACAAGCAAGAGTGTGTGTGTGTATGTGTGTTTGTGTGCATGTGTGTGTGCACCGGTATTTGAATGCAAAAAGGATAGGAGGAACAAGATGGCGTACGTGACCTGGAAAGTCACGTGGCGCCATAGAAAGGTGGGGCGTGAGACCTCAAGTTAAATGAGGTTGATGTGTGAGGCGGGAGCCTTGGCGCTAAAAAAGGAAACATAAAGAGAAAAAAAGAAGAAAAAACACCTATTTTAGGAAGAGCCCACAAAACAATTGAGGCCTCTGGTTTTCCTCCAGCCGTACAAAACGAACAGAAAATTAAAAAAAATAAAATATCAAAGAACCTAGCGTTTTGGTCTGTGGGGTATGTACACCCAGCCAGGAGAATCTCACTCTCTGGCTTTGTTGCTCAGGCAGCACAAAATCATACTCAAACACTTACCCACCTCATTAAAGCATTGTCCACTCTTAAATCAGCCTCTTTTTTTAATAGTCCAAGTCAGTTTTTGACTAATTTCACTGTTTACTGGTGTGCCTAAGGGCCCACAATGGGATAATCTGGAATCGACCCCTGACCTTATGTAGCAAAGTCAGTGGTGTAACCCACCAAGCCAGTAGTTCCCAAACTTTTTGCAGGGCCCCCCCTTTGGAAAGTAACAAAATGTTGCCCCCCCACTCACATAAACAGGCTGTCAGGCATGTCCATTGCTTGCAAACTCCAGTAGAATTTATTTAAAACATTTTCTGTAATAATAAATACAGAGGTGCAACTACAGTTCATGTGTGACTTACTGAAGAAACTCACGAACGGGTTAGGGTTAGAAGTCACTCAAGAATGGGAGCATTAAAGTGACTATATGCAGCATGCATCTTACAAATTTGTTTTTCGCCTTGAATGAGGTAACTTCAACTTCTTGAAGCTTGTCTCATACCCTCTGCACAGAAAAATTTACCACTATTGCTAGCACGCCTTCTAATGTGTCGGCGAGTGAGGTTTACACACTGGCAGCACAGCACTCGACTTGCGTACCAACCAGCAAGAATGTCTTTCATCTGTTGTGAAATGTGTTGTCTCAAAGTGGTGTCTTAACTTGTTTGGCTTTGGTGGCTCAAATCCTGGTTCCCCTTCAGTCCTTGGGTCTTGGGCAAGACACTGATTCCTAAATTGCCCCTGACAGCTGTGCTGTTTCTGGATGATGTGTGAGTAAAGATACCTATTTATGAATGGTATGAACCCAACGTTCAAGATAATACGTACCAAGCAACACATCTTGGGGGGTTAGATTAACCTATCCGTTGGTCCAATGGTCCCCCAGTGATGTAGTTGAAAACTACCCAAATTGGGAAGTTTGCAAATAAGCATTTTTAAGAAAGTTCCATTGCTCAATGTTTTCTGGCTCCCTGATCCTGTCTGTGGTTGTCAAAAAAACAGATACATAAAATACAATACCTGGGCACAGTGCTCCATGGGAAATAAAACCCGCCAGCTTCCAGTCGGACAAACATTGGTCCGAGTGTGCAGATATTTACTGTAAGCTAGAACAACACGGGGACAACACGGGGAGAGCAAATAGTGAAACGTAGCCCACAATCAGTTTTAGAGATAGTTAGTTAACAATATGACAGACAGCTGAGGATTTGATTGAAAAGGTTGTCGAGAGATTACGTTGCAGCTAGTGCCCCAGTGTAAAACAAGGAGAGGGTGGCATCTTGTCTGTCGAGGTCAGTGGGAATTGTAGCATCATAGGTCCACTGTCCCATCAGCAGCAGTTGCAGTCTCGCAGACAGGAAATAAAGAAAAGGGGAAGGAGGGGGAGGAAAGATTATCATTTCTTTCTTTCGCTACTTTGTTTCTAGCCATGATAGAGAAAGTGAGATGAAATGCGTGTGTGGGAGGAAGGGAATGAGGGAAAGACAGAGGGTAACGGATACACAGAGAAACTGCAAAAAGCTACGTGGAAGAAACAAGAGGAGTGTTTGGTGATTATGAAGGTTGTCTGCTGTGTCTGTGGAGACACACTGGCAGAAACAGGTGTGTGTGTGTGTAAACTCAGTAGTTTTTACACTGTTCTGTCACACCCCTGTTAATTACAGCCTGATTAAAAATCCTTTCAGAGGAGCAGGATTAGGGGAAGTCCCATTAGACCTAAGGCCTGCAGGAATGTATGCGTGTGTGTGTGTGTGCGTGTCACTCTGAAGTTAGCTGTTATTCGACTTTTGCTCCTTAATTAAAAGAAAATCCAAATTAGTGAGTCAGTGTTTTCTGACACGATGGATAAGAAGCATTTTGATTTAAATTTGTGTCTGATAATGATACCCTCCAATTTCAGAGCAGATGATGACCACAGATAAATTTCTCGGCTGACACTAAGAGTGGAATCCGAGAATGGATCAATGGATAAGGAGGTAAAGAAAGAGTAGTGCCCCCCTTTTTTATTTATATCTTCCTTTTGTTTGTGTTTTTTTATGTATATTGTGTTCAATGAAAAACTGAAAACCTTGTAAACCTTTATTTAAAGATTCACATTGCTAAGGATGTACAAACTAGTAATTAGAAAGTCAGAGTCGGCCCTGGCAATGTTGACCCCCAAGGTGTTCACAGAACATGAGAACCCCCCACCCCCACCCCATTATTTGTCCAACACTAATCACCACTTGCAATGCACAAACATTGTGCAATATCTAACATGTGCAATATACAATAATATTTATTAATCAAAATACTAATGATGTATTTTACACATAAAAATAAATAATTCAAGAAACTTTTGAAAACTGTTTAGAATAATTACATCCTTTTTTGACTAATTTTGCAGCTGTTGTGCCATTGAATGTTTTGATTGGTGGGTGATTTAGGTCTGCAGTGGATGAGGAGAGAACCATGAACTTTGCTTTTTCAGTATTTAAAACTAGTCTGAGATAAACAATGGCTGACTGGAAAGTATCAAAGGCTGATTACAGATTGGTGCTGGCTTGAGCGGGAGTCGTCTGCGAAGAAATGAAAATAAAATGGGTGAAACTCTACGAGTAATGTAAAGATGAAATTAGGAAGACAAAATACATTGTATTAAATTATTTTAAAGATAGACAGTAAAAAACATCATTACTTTCACCTGAATCTTCTTAAGACGCATTGAATTCCTACTTTAATTGTTTTAAAAAGCTATACTGGATGTTGTATATGTAAATGTTGTGACTGACTGTATATACACACACACCCACACACACACACACACACCTAGTTGCTTGTTTCTCTCGCGAGATCTGACAGGCGTTACCGACAGGATGGAGTTACGGGGGGTGCCTGATTTTGGGGGATGGAGAGCAGACCCTTATCCGTGGACTGCAGATTCCGGGATGGGGTGTAAGGATGTAGAAGGTCCAGTAGGTACTTGGGGGAAAGGGCATGGAGAGATTTATATGTGAGGAAGAGGATTTTGTAAGTGATGCAGTGCTTGGGCGGGAGCCAGTGAAGGTGAGTTAGGGTGGCAGCTGAGTTCTGTCCAGGGGCAATCTCCTGGAGTTGCAGGACCTGGTTCCACGTACGTCTGCATCCTCCTTTGCTTGTCAAAAGTGGAGACAGAGCATTTTGTTCACCGGCTTCATCCAATCCTGTACGATCCAGAACTTGCGTGAGGTCCAATGAGAGAGTATCTCTCAGATGCATTCGGGGACTTGGAGTCTCTTCGGCTCCATTTGGTGCTGTTTTCCTGTAGTTCTGTAGTTTATCTTACGCCCCGTGGAGACACAACACACCAGCTGGATGTAAACTATAATTCACATTGGGTGTGAACTCACCGTTATACTGGTGGGGTGGTGGTTACTGATTGGGCAGCTTCAGGTGCACATTACGAGGCCCAAGACACAAACACACACACACACACACACACACACACACACACACGTAGAGGAACAAGGGAGGAGGCAAGGGGACAGAAAAACTATAGTCACAGCCGGGGATGTGACAGTTGCAGTGTTAAGTATTGATATCTTGAAACTTTCTCCAGGTAAAATTGTTTTATAATTATTATTATTGACACCAAATATTGGCTTCAGTCCAGTAATAAAAAGTATGTCGTGCCTGATTCAGGTGGTTAGAGTTGTCCCAGAAGCATGAATTAGTGTCATTAGGTGACAGGCTTCAGATGAAGTCAGCATTAAATCTAATGAACACAAAACCAATGTGATGGACTTGACCAGTCCAGAATGTGTCTGGCTAATTGTTAGTGGCAGCGTGTTTCTGGATCCAGGATTTGTCGGCATGCGCAAAATCAGGCTTCATATCGTGTAGTGTCTGTGTCCGTCAAAAAATAAAATGCTTTAAACAGACCATAAAACTTATTTCTAGATTCTGTTTCAGAAGTTTTAAAATTCAATTGCATTTTGTTATGACAATGCTATAACATATCGATGTCCTGAGGAAGTGGCCAGTCGTATCAGTCAAAGCCTACCTCATGCTCAGTATTGGGTTGTGCAGGGGCCTCTGTGCTGTCGGGCCTCGGGGACACAGCTGCTGAATAGGCTGCGGTAAGACATGTGAAGGTGACAAAAGAATGGAATGAGCCCCGAGTCTGTGCTGAGTTGGCCCTTTGGCACGGAGATCTGTATTGAACCCCCTTGGGGACCAGGGCAAAAGCATTGGACCAGGTCCTCTGGTGTAATAATCTATCAAATGTGAGAGCATTTTTCTCCTCGCACAGGTACGTAGATATTTATATTTGTGTATAGAAACATTGGTGTATGTGTGTGTGTGTGTGTGTTTGATGTGGCTGATATCAACTTAGACGTGTTAGCCCTCTGCACCTCTGCAATCAATAACTGCACCAACAACACCCTAAACAAAATAAATAAATATAGCAAACTTTTCCCAGATCAGAAAAGTACTGGAAATCTTTCTTTGTCAATACAGACCGTTCCATCAAACGGAGGCAGAACATGGTACGAAGAGGTGCTGAATGAGAGCCTCAGGAGTAAGCCTGGTCCTAACGGGCACAAAAGGAAGGACAAGCCAGCAGAAGCCCTGTGTTGTATAAGACTTAATGTACTGTGAAATTAAAACTTAAAAACCGCATGGTCGCCACTCAAAAAAAAGAAAAAAAAAGAAAAATGAACCCCATCCATTCCGGAGAGCAGAAACAGCTGCTGACATGACATGAGTGTGGAGAGAGGGGGGGTTTAGTGGCGGGATAGAGGAAAGAGCAGGCCGGCGTCAGAATCCTTGGCACGAGGAGAACGTGAATTGGCGCGGTGACGGAGCAACTCTGCATAGATGTTGTGAGGACCCATGAGCACAAAAACCTGTGAGTCAGTCTTCCACAGAGTGAGCTGAACAACCCACCAGTGGAGGATTAATGATCGCCTACACGCTTTTAACTACACAAACACACACACACACACAAGAAAAGGAAGAGGTTCCGGCCAACAGCGGCGTCACAGCTGAGCCATGACACCGTGCATTGTGGAGGTTGGTATACAGTCGGGAGACTTTATTGGAAAAATAGAAACTTAATTTGATTAAAGTAACTTTTGTTCAAAGTCGGTCCTCAATATCAACAGCTATTTTTCCGCGTCTGGAAAGTGAAGCCAATGCAGAAGTACATGAAAACTGTATTCTCTGTAATGACCAGCAGGGAGATATAAGGCTTTAAATTTATAACTTCAAGAAACATTTTCCTGCGGAGATTATAGTCTCAAAATCTAGTCACCCCTCCAAATACTAGCCTGGCCGAGGGCATACGGCCGCTCTGGACCAGTCTGCCCCTGGTCGCAAGCCTCAGGATTAGCAAGCCTGTGTATATTTGACGCTGCACAGCAGCTTGTCCCTTGAAATATACAAATACATGTGATGATCTTTTTTCTTTTTCCCCCCCAAAAAACCTAGATATAGAGATCCTCTCCTGGTAGTAAAGAACACTGACATGTTGGTTACGTGGGGTTGTAAGTTTGTGTCAAGGGATTGGTCAGCCTCCTATACAAGCTCTCACACCGGGTCAGGAAAATGAGTGCAGATCTGCTGTGACCTCTGGGTCATCCATCTATGCATCTGTCCCTCCTCCTCCATCATTCTGTGCTGTAGGATGGAGGGACGATACCCGGCACGGTCTCTTATCTTCCTCATTTCTAGAACCACCCCTCAACTTCTGTGGTCCTCATCCCTCCCTCCTACTACTTCCTCCTCTATTAGTCTTTCATCATACACACTCTGCAATGTATTAAGCATCTTTTTGCGTCACAGTTATCCATCTTCCACTGTCTCACAAACACACAGCCACCATGCACTTTGACAGAGTGACACAAAGTTATACACTTGACTTTCAGTTGAGCATATCAATCAGGAGAGACGAGTGGATGAAGATAATTATTTATGTCAGATTAAACAAATGATATGTGAAGAGAGTCTTGAAAGAGTCTTTGGCACTTAGACTCCATGGGGAGATATTTTAGTAGAGAGCAGAGGCAGAATAAATCCCCCCCGTGGAGTCCAGAGTTGGTGGTGATGACTTGGAGAGACTGATGAAGAGATGAATCTGTATGAGTGATGAGATAGGCTAACCAGGCAGGTGACCAACCTCATTTGATAGAAGATGAGGTGATGAAAGCTGATCGCCACGGTGATGGCCCAAGGAGATGACAGCATGAAACTGTGAGAGGAGGAAAGGCAGAAGGAATGAGAATTAAACTTTGACTGAAGCAAGCAGGAGAGTCGTCTTCCTGACCAAACTGACCCTAGAACTACGTGTGTGTGTGTGTTTGACTGTCAGGACACTGCTCAGCTTGGCCTTTGCCTCAAATCAACTTAAATGCAGCCATGCAGAACCATCTGACAGCTCCCTTTCCTCTCCCCTCCTTCCCCCTCCCTTCTGCCTTGTCCCCCGGCTCCAACCTCTGTATAGATTCAACAGATCCGAGTGTGCGGTGACATTGCACTGTGTGTGTGTGTGTGTGTGTGTGTGTGTGTGTGTGTGTGTGTGTGTGGGGGGTAAGTATTTCTTTGAAGTATAACATCATATGTGCTGCATTATTTCCCCCTCACCCTTCTGATGCTCGCTTCTCTTCAACAAGGTGTAAATATCTTCTCTGAGTCAGGTCTGTGCTGATTTCCTCCACATTATAGAAACAACACAGAACGAACTATGAAAATGACACATGACTCTGCCTATAAAGACCACATGCAATAAAAAGAAAAATACACTCACTTTTTCTTCCTCCTCTGTATTTTGACCCTCAACTTCATCTGTTCAAAGACTAAAATCTACAGTATGTTCAAATGTAAATCTGTAACAATGACTCAAATATAGCTAAGTTATTATTTCAATAGAGAATACCCACTGTGTCCTTCATTCAGGCGAGACCACGGCCAAACGTGAATGAAAGATTATTTTTCAAACAAGCTGGCTCACCAAATTTGTTGAAGCAGATTGTATCAGGAAGTAGAGTCTAAGAGCTCCGAGATGCAGTTACAACAGTTTAATCTCAACAGAAGTCACAGATCAAATCCGATTACATTCATTCAGTTCTCATTTTTATACCCTTTTCATCCAGGATTATGCATGATTTGATATATATTTATTATATCATTATTATATTTATTATTCTTATTCTGAATATTTTTTGCAATTCGTTTATTTTACATTTATTTATGTATATATTGTATATATTTTTTAAGTGTGCTGTGTGAAACGTGCTGCTGTTACACCAGACTTTTCCAGCTTTTCCAGATAGTAACTATGTATCTATCTCTACCTGGTAAACATCTGATTTCCATCAACATGGAAAAGAGAGATTTGGTGATGTCGACACAAAGTCTGACCAGGAGTCTAATACACACACATTAGGTTGTAGCAGTATACATTCTGTGTTGGTTACAGGATTTGTTGATAGTGAAAAATTATTTCCAGAACCTTTGATGATAAAATCAAATGCACTGCTTGAACAACACATCACACTTTACAACTAGAGCAGAGGTAAAACAAACTGTGGCTCCTCCCACTGACTCTCCCGCTGAGCAGGTGCAACTAAGAGCCGAGAGAATTAATAGGCAATTAAAGTTGCACAGTTACAAGTAAGCCACAAAAGTACTAAAGTACTGCCAAATAATACACATATGTGACTTAAGTTTAGTTTTGTTCGATCACATAGATACACATCAAATACACAACACAAAAAAACAACAGGAAAACAAAGTGTCATCTAAACTCTTTTATACTCAATACTGCTGGAAAGGGTGTAGGTTGAAGCATTTGCCTATTACACCTACCACTTTTACATTATATAGTATTTATATATTCAATTACAGGTGTTAGTTTCTTTCGATTTCTAACATTGCACTGGTCAAAACTGAAGTCACATGTAAAAACTCTTCACACAGTCAGTGAAACAGAAGTCTCTGTGGACCAAACTGTGAATCCGTTTTCATTGCTTTCACACAAAATGCATTCAATTACCACATTTTCAAAAGTCCATATACTCTTTTCTCATTCATACTCGACCAACTGCAAAACACTATATATTTGCAGCACATTTTTCAAAATGGTTAAAAAGACACTCAAAACAAAATGATGGAATATTTCGGGCATTTCTGCAGAAACCATATTAACATATATAGAAAGTCTAAGCAGAATATTTACGATAAAAAGAAATAATAATCATTCTGAACACAGCTGACTGCAATTTCAGCTGAGAGCCTACCAATGTGTTTCCAGTCTCGTTACCAAACAGACAAGTGGACGACCAAGGGAGGAAGGAGAGGAAGACCAACACCAGTGATGATGACGAGAACTTATGGCCAAATGCAATTCAACTCAATATTATTTGTATAGCGCCAAATCACAACATATATTATCTCAAGGCACTTTACATAGTGAGGTTCGAGACCTGACAATATTACAGATAAGGTAATATGGATTGGGATTGTCCTTCCTCTCATCTTTTCCTATCTGCTATCCCTTGACCTCAATTGAAAACGTCATGAGGTCAAGGAAAGGTGTAAAGGAGGACTCATAGGACTTAGGAAAAGCTGACAGCGCTGCTCAGTGAATCCGACTCAAATGACACTATACTACATCATTATGTGACAGCGGATGTTGTTGACGTGCGTCTGCCGTGGTGAAAATACAAATTTCCGAAGATGGACTAATATAAAAACGCAGCTGCTCCATCCAGCATGTTTCAGTGTGTTTTACCACCATGTGACATCAGATGTAAATGATTCACATGTAACTGTAACTTACATGATGATGTGTGTCTCTTCTGGGTCATATTCATACTCTTCTCTTCAGATTATATTGTTTACATCCGTGCATGGCGCGTCACGTTAAATATCGCTGCCTCAGTGAATTGTGGGGCGTCTATATCTCTTTACTCTCACATAGGAACTTCCAGTGTACCCTATGCTAAAGGAGATAGGAAAGGAAGCATTGAAGCACCTTTCCTATGCATTTAGAGAATCTGAACAGATCTTATCATGGCTGCTGATTAAATACTTCCGGGTCACATCAAGATTTAGGAAACTTCCTAAGCCAATTTTACGATTCGACCGCACCCACAGACTGGAAAACCTAAGTGGAGACTAACAGGATGGAACTAGGCTGGACCTAAGCTGGAAACAGGTACCAACTGGAATCATCACAGGAACAGATTGGACGATCACCACAGACGAACTGGGAGCACAAAGACTAAATACACCAGGAAGATTGGACTCAGGTGAGACACATCAGGAACAGGTTTGGACAATGACAGGGAAACGCAAGAAAACATAGTCACAGACAAGCGACAGGGGAACAGGAAGTGCAGAGACACGAAGAACATTACTTCAAAATAAAACAGGAAACAACAAGGGATCAAGAAACTAATATACCAGACACACAACGAATAGTACATCAAGGGAATAATTAAACAAAACAGAGTCCGAAAGAACTAAAGACTTCAAGAGTTCATAGGGCCGAATCATGACGGGAGAGAGGGAGAACTAGAACCCTCACAGTGTGTACAGTATGAGTGATGATACTATACATCTTGTCGTGGTTTTTTAATCATTATGCAGTAGAGTAAATGACTATATGCAAGGATATAGAAAAAGGGTATTCTTCTCACAAAAACTTTAGTACAGTCAATAAAGTAAAATGTGTTTTTCTAATTATAAATAAAATACTGATTTATTTGAACAATCATTAAAACTTAATTTATGTGAAGTGCCCTGTTGTTGGTGTCAGTGTGTTGTGACTGACAGTGTTTGCTGTCTGAGTGAGAATTGTCACCAGTGTTCTAGTACAAAGTGTTATGGTGATTCAAGTGAGAAGTGGAGGTGAGATTCATTGTTTGGTCCAGATGCATGTTGGTGATGCAGACTGTGTGAAGAGTTTTGAAAAAGTGGCTCCAGTACTGAAGGATGCTTTTAGCATTTGAAAAAGAAAAATGTAAACAAGTATCTATATTGTTTATTGTTCACTGTAAATATGCCAATCTGTAAATACTGTCCCATAAGTCCAAAGAATCCCCAAACATCTCCTGCAGTGTGAATGTCATCAGGGTGTCGCCTCTCTCAGTGGAGAGGAAATAATAAAAACAACATCCTCTGCTCTTCTGGCCTGGCAGTAGTCTGGGAGGGGCTCCATGCCATATGATCACTCAGCGGTTTACTAAACCCCAACTCTGTGCAACTCATACCATTTACCACCGCTCACTAGGGGTTTCACGACTACCAATTTTAACTCATTGACAATTTTTCAATATAGTAGTCGACTAGTCGTAAAGTAACAAAGACACACAAATAGGGGTTCTTCTCAACAATGAAATATGTTTAAGCATTCCACTGTTACATGTAAAACTATGCAGGATTGCATTTGATGAAATTGAAAATGAAATAAATAGCCTAGTGATGTGGCTCTTATAAACAATAGAACATCAAAATAAAAGTGTCGGCTGGCACCAGGTTTCCATGACAACGGACGTAAACACAAACAATAGCCTATATAATATTACGCTAAATGCTGTAACACAGCATTTTGCTCTACATTACATCCTGTTGTTGCTGATTAAATAAAAAAAGTAACTGGACTCAACAAATTACAGCCAAAACTCCATTGTGGTAACATAAAGAAATTAAATCCAGTCCTGCTCGCTTATAATGACCACCTTTCCATCCGTTTGGTTCGCGTTGAGAAAAACAAAGGCACTAACGTGGGAGGGAAGGAGGCCCGACTGCTGCCGAGTGACAGTAAAGAAATCTATTCGCTTGGGGTGCTGGTGGCTGGAAAAGACAGGTAGCTAATGGCCAGCTTGGATAAACGGGGGAAGCGGTCCTCTCGTTATTTGCCCACCACTCCAGTGGGTTTTCCATCATGGGGATATGGGGTGTCTGACAATAATCCCATTGTTTTGTTGGCCCTTCTTTTTCTTGGTGCTCTGAGTTTGTTGAGCTGACAACTTGATACTCAGATAACTGGACGGGACACTAGGAAAATTTCAGAGGTTATGCAATAGTGTGGAGATGGCAACCACAAGTGTGTGTGTGTGTGTGTGTGTGTGTGTGTGTGTGTGTACACTTGTAATTATACCTTGACAAGTATGCATGAATATATGGTATTATTATACCACTACTGCACTGGATGGGATTATCCTCACAATGCAGACATTTTTCCAACAGAATGAATAGTTGAATAAAAAAAGAGGATGAAACGTCACTGTGGCTATCTCTGAAGAGTATATGCATAGTCGTTGTTATTGAGCATTTCCCCCCCCCCAAAAAATTATTTCACAAACATACAGTGTCTGTATCATACTGAGCTCCAAACTCTGCTGAAAAAAAGTGGAACAATTTGGAAATAGCCCTGAATTCTGTCTGGGACCAGGGATAAACGAGAGAGCGGGGACAGAGAGAGGAACAAAAAAGGGGGGTGGGTAGTGGTAGTCCTCACCGGAGAGAAATGAAACAAATGGATATGAAATGATATTGGATGCTATGAGCTTCTTTAGTGGAGACAGAGAACGTGGATCTTTTCAGTGTGTTGGGCTTCTCCCTCCCCAAAGGCTGGCCAGGGGCTCTCGCTTTCAACACAGTCCTCTCAAGCTGTACAACACAACAGCAGTTCAAACGGGAGCCGCATCCGAACCAGCAGCTCCCACTCGTCCCCCGGCTAATTACCTGCAGGGTGACCGTATGCTTATTAAAATTCCCCTAAAAACGTTGGAGTTGTTTTCAATCCTTACAAGGCAACAAGGAAATAAGGGAGCTCAAAGCAGAGGAACAAACATCCATGAAAGTCCCCCTTTTTTTGTTAGCATTTTGGAGAGAGAGGAAATTATGAAAAAGTCCTGAGGGAGAAAAGTGGCAGCCTGACATTGCAGAAATCTGTTGTAAAATTGGCTGCAATCGTGAATTCAGAAACAAAAAGGGCAAGTGTGAGAAGTGATGATGCTGCGGTCTGTTTCTCATTCTGTTAAGTGAGTCAGTGGACAGTCTCCCTGTCGTCATAACTGACCGTTGTAATTCAGCCCTTGTCTCCAGACCAATGGCAAGTCACATTTGTGCTGTTTAAATTGTCTTTTCAGTGTTGTTTTCTCTACCATGGCTATAATTGTTCCTGTCACACCAAAACTGCAAATGACATTAAATAAAAACCCCCGTCCTTCTCTGTGCAGGCCACACTCTAAAGTCCATGACAAGGTTTATTTATACTAATGAAAAAACCCCTCGGCACAAAGCTCCTTTCAGCGGGACCCACCAACCTCACCAAATGTCTGACAACGGTGTTAAACCTATCTATTCCAAGCTCTTTAGGAAAGAACCATTGATTTATTACGTGACTCAAAGAAACTGTGGTTTACAATTAATTTGTGTAATAATTTTTCCTTAATACCGTGGTTAAAACATGTGCCTTTAGTGAAATGAGGCTGCATGAATTAGAACGAATTCCTGTTTAATTGTGCTCATATTTCAGTGGCTGTGATGGTGGTTGCTTATAGGCTGAGGTAATTTATTTCCTACTTATGATGAGAGATAGTCTGTGGCCCAGGCTGCCGAGGGAGGAGTGGTTAATTGCAGTAGATAGCCTTATCTCCTTGTAATTACGCCCGTCTCTTTGGAGTTCTCTTGCTCCAAATGACCAATCGATACTATCAGACTGCAGACAAGGAGGACGAGGTAGAGACAAAGACAGAGATGTGGGTCCCAGACCAGACTTTCAGTTTATGCAAGGCTGTGAGTTTACTCTTTAATTAACTCCACCTAACACCCACACAGCACCCAAGAGAAACCAACTTCTGCCTCCCATACACTAGACGACTTTGAGAAGACACTGACAAGACTTTTAAAAGACTTCAGTCTGACACCCTCTCACATCTAAAGACAATGTGTAATTAGTCACAGAGCTTTTAGTCGCAGTCTAGCCACCAGCAGCTTTTAGCCACTAGGTGTCCTAGTGTGTGTGTGCAATGGTCTGTACAGAAAATATAAGCCAACAAGAAAAAGAGAAGAAGCCGCAGAATGTGGAGACGACAGGAATACATGCTGCAACATCGCATGGAGACTCCAGTGAAGCCTTGAACGCCGTGGTTTCAAAACTACCTGGTTGCTCTGTCCCCTCTCACGCAACCAGGTAGTTTTGGAACTACAGCATTCGGCACACATCTATTAACTGTGCAATTTGATTAAAACAGTTCAGGAGTGGGAACATTTTTTCATATCAAGGGCTCTTATTTTTTTATAACATCCTTTAAAGCCCCAGTGTGTAATTTTTATACTTTTCTGGCAGCATCTGGTGGTAAAGTTACAAACCGCAACCAACTGTGTGTAGGACGGGGGACATTTTATGGTGGCACACCGCTGATTCCATTTCCAGGGAAGGGCTGGAAATTCAATGCAAATACGACGTATTCTGGACCGTTTTCTGCAACTGTATTTAATGCTGCATGCCATTATACCTCAGACCCGCTCGGAACTCGGACCCTGGAAGTCGGGGTGGTGATTTTTTTCTGACCTCCCAAGTCGCGGTGAAACCGGATTGCAGCACAACACGACGTAGCAAACATAGCGATTTAAACATGTAGGTTGGGTTGCCCTAATTTTATTATATTTAACTCATTCAAAGTTGACAAAAAAACATCAGTTCTTTGTTGCAGGTGATTATACATATATGAACACACGATTACAGACAATATATTCAATTTCTGTGAATACATTCATCTAAATATTACACGCTGTAGCTTTAAGGAACATACTAAATTATTGAACATATATGTCAACTAACCTCACTAATGCAATGGCTGTAACAGCTTCTCTTTAAGTGATTATGATGATGATGATGCTACTGGCAGCTGGTTTTTCAGATTTGGTAAGTGGAACCGGAGTCTTTGCAAGAGTCAGTTTTGAAAACAAGTCAGTTTTCCTGAGTCTCCCCAGAAAAGAGAAAATCCTCGGGACATACAGACCATTTATAGTTATGTATATCATTTATAATTTCAGATCCTGGATCTTTTCACCAAATGAAGGGGTTTTGCAATCTCACCAGCACATTCAGAGTTATAGCAGGCTTTTATGTTTGGTACAACGGCGCCACAGCAGCAATGAGGCTCCTTCACGAAATCTCCTTCTGAATGATATTTCAGCTTCTTAGGTATTAGCCGGTTCACTAGCTGCATATTGTCAGTCGTAATGATGTTTGGTGAGCCTTCTCCATCACCGTGATCGCATCCTAAAAAATCTATAGACACTCGTTGGACTGTTTTCTTCAAGTGTCTTGGAAAGTGAAACATTCCACATTTACTTTTCTTTACAGTTGCCAAGATGCTTGTCAGCAACGACATGCGATAGTTACGTGTGTTGTGTTTGACAGGCACACAGGGCTGAATACGGCCCCGGGCCCCTCCCCGACAATAGTTCACTTACAGTATCTGCCTTGTTCTGTTATTTTTGGTGCATTTTCTGAATGCAGTTTGCTCTCGTTGATAAAATTGCCCCACTGTTAGTGACAGTGGAGGGATGACGATGTTGTTGTTGACACAGACGATGTCATTAGGACACATCTTTGCACTGCGTCACCAGAATAAACCTCCCTCCGATTGGTCCTCTCCTTCCACATCGGCTCTCATCATAATAATCATTAACAACACATGTTGTCTCAACAGTTCTCGACCTCACTATGTAAGGTAACGTTAGTCTACTATTTCATGTTGTGCACAACAAGTCTTTTCTGTCATAGAAATTCTGCATTATGGAGTGGCTTTTGATGTATGTATTTATTTCTTTCTCTTGGGTTCCCCTCCCCTACAATAGTTCACTTTTACCACTTTCCCAACAAAATTACTGTGTAGACCCGGGTTTTTTAAACACGGGTTGACCCGCGTTTAATCGGCAATTGGCCACTTTCACACTGCGAGCAGACCAGGGTCTGATGATCGTGTAGTGACAGGTGGCTGCCATAGATGGCGGTAGAGAGCGGCGCACACCATTATACAAAAAAGAAGAACAGTGTAGTAAACAAGAGAAAGCATGGTAGCCAGTTAGCCGGTGGTCAACGATACCTTATATCTTGTACTTGTCACTCTTTCAAAGTTTACAAACTCAGCTCAGTGTTACGAGCCAAGCCTGGTCCTTTAAGCAGGCGGCCATATGGGTTTTGAAGTGTGTGTGTATGAAAGAAGAAGAAAGTTGGCGCTGTACGCTGTCATTGTGTACGTAGCTGCAGCCACAAGGAAAATGAGCTCCGCACATCATCCATGTTACCGACAGTTTATGGCCACTGTGTAATGAGAGACCGCCTGATGAGGCCGTGTATCCGCCAAAGGCTTAAAATAAAGGTCCCTGTTCTAATCCTCATCGATGATCTGGATTGTGTTAGCTGTTACCACCAACAAGCCAAAGCTAGGCTAAGCGAGCTAGGTACATGCGAGAGGTCTCTTTACTACAGCTGGTGAGGTAACAGCAGTTACCGACGGAGGAGACGAGCCTTCGTTGCCTCTGTCATCGTGCAAATTAGCGCGTTCACCCGGGTGTGACGTTCACATCACTGCCGATCGTGGGTGAAGCCGATTATTACCCGGGTCTATTGCAGAGTCATTTGACCCGGGGCTGAATGCCAATTAAACGTTTTCACACTGCAGAAAACACCGGGTGTCAGCGGGTTTTTTGGCCAGTGTGAAAGGGGCTTCACAGTATCTGCCTTGTTCTGTTATTTCTGGTGCATTTGCTGAATGCAGTTTGGTCTCATTGAAAAAATTGCCCCACTGTAAGTGACAGTGGAGGGATGATGATGTTGTTGTTGACACAATGTAATCAGGACACCAACAGCAATTACTCGCTTTGCACTGCGTCACCAGAATAAACCTCCCACCTGATTGGTCCTCTCGTTCAACATCGGCTCTCATCATAATAATCATTAACAACACATGTTGTCTCAACAGTCGCCAAGTGCTGCTCATTTTGGGAACTGTTGGTGTTTCTCTGTAATATTTTGAGTTCTCTACCTCACCATCCTTGAGAGGATGTATTTTGCGATTTGGCGCTATACAGGTGAATTCAATTGGATTAACAAGAAGCTTAGGTGTCTGCCGCAAAGTCTCTCTTGAAACACTCTCACCAAAATGACCTGTAAACTATTACCAACCATCATGTCAAGCAATTCACAAAAGGCTGGATTGGATTCGAAATTATTATTATTATTGCGTTTGAACTTCTTTAAATACATATTTTGGGGGATTTTGTCGGCTTAAAAGCTTAAGATCACTTGGACTGGCTGTGATTGTAAGGTTGGCTCATTAGTGATGATTCTTAATTCATTTCTCATAATAGCAAAGCTGTCATCATACTGCTTCTCCCTGATTATGGCTGCCCCCACTTTTCTTTTGCACCTGTATCATCACTGTTGATTGCTCTCTGCTACATAAAAGGAATTTTTGACTTCTTTTCATTTAGTTCCGCAATCGGAATAGACAAGGAAAAAACACCTGGCCTTTATAATAGTGTAACCCTCTTCAGTACTCAACCCATTTATGTTTCCACAATCATACCCATTACCGCTCTTCAGTAGGTAATTGATTTTTAGACACATTTGTTTCAGAGTGAATGCAACATTAGCTCTTCTCGAAAGAAGAGGGTTATGGGTACTTTGACGTTGATTTGGGTTTAACAGTCTTCAACTTCTCCACTGCTAATCGAGAGTCAGTGTCTGTCAGTGTCAGAGCGCGAGGTGGAGGCAGGAGTTGCATCGGGAGCTGCCACCACCTCAATCAGTCGGCCTCCTTCAAAGAGCAGATTGGGTTTTGTGATAATGAGAGGGAGAAGAGCCAGAGGTGTCACAGAGCAGTGTAATTGTGATAGGAGTGGTCGCCTTCACTCCCGAGGTTCAGGGAGTCAGCGATGCCGTCATGCAAACTGAAATTTTCAAGAACGTTCTCTATGTCTGAGGTAACACACAGGGGCTGAAGGCAGAGAGAGAGAGAGAGAGAGAGAGAGAGAGAGAGAGAAAGAGAGAGAGAGAGAGAGATACTTGGAGCAATCAAAGACCTATTGGACCCCATGCTGGGTCCATGGTGACAGTTAGAGTGCATGGCAGTTCAGATGAATTAAGTAAGTGTGTGTGTGCGTGTGTGTGTGTGTGAGATTTGATTTACTCAGCACTGTCAGTAGCAAGGAAGAAATGTGGCGTGTGTTTTTTTAATGAGTATATTAGTTTATATTAGTATTTCTTTATTCGGTATTTGACAGTACATGATAACTGCAGTATGTTAAAAAAGGAATTTCTGGCTCCATACAACCTAGATTTTATTTGAATCTGATTTCAGGTCAGTTTCAACTTTCATTTATCAGTTAGAAAAGCTCTGTACTGAATTACTGAGATCTGGTGGGTAAGGGTAGAAAGGAAGGGTGAAATTGCTGTAAAATAACAACAAGATAAGAAGGGACTTTTCTCCATTTTCTGAGTCATATGAAGAAATATTAAAATGTCCTCTAGGGCATCTCTGATGCCTTTGACACAGTATCCCACACTGCGAGTGGCTCTGTTTTTTCAGGACCATCCTCAGAGGACAAACAAACAAATCCATAACACCACAAAATTTACTTATTTGAGCTTGCATAACAACACAAGCAGGGAACACAGGAGACAGACAGAAACACACACAATAATCAAAATCTAATTTGGAGACAGAGAAAACCAGAACATAAAGGCTGGTGCTGTCAAGTCTTTCTGGAGAAGGTGAAGAGTTTTGGAATTGAAGGAAATGGTGATGGAACCAATCTACATCTACAGGAACATGAACTGACAGCTCCCAAGGCCAAGCCCACAATCCTGGACCTTTGGGAGGAGATTGAGTGGTGCAGTAGAAGATCCTCTGCTGCAGACAGAGAATCTACTTGCACAGGAAAACAGACACACAAACTCACACAGGAAAACTAAATAATGGCCAGGGCCTATCTGATTACCTTGGCCTCACCAGTACTGCTCTCTCCTGGTTCCATTCATATTTCTCCAACAGTAAACAGCTACAGCTCCGCCCCATCCCCAGTCAACCAAGGCGTACCCCAGGGCTTTGTGCTTGAACCCCTCCTGTTCTTCATCTACATCTACAGGAACATGAACTCTTACGTCTGGAGTGAGAGCTCTCTGTACAACGCCACCACACATTTCTGTCACGTTCAGTACAAGATGCATTACCTCGCTTTATGGCACTGGCTGTTGGCTCTGGGTGTAAATCATGTGTAGCTGAATCATCAAATATGAATATATTTCCTTGGGATACAGTGCCAGTGTGAGCACTAAATGTGTTTATGCATACGTGCATGTGTGTTTGTGTACCTGTACCGCTCACCAGCTCTTCAGCAGGTCCAGGGGTAGGCCAACTCCCAATGTGAGCTCTCACAGGGGGTCAGGGTGGTGTGGTGGGTGTCTCTGCGGCCTCGGCCTCCGAGGAGCAGTAATGGATGTCAACAGGCTGGCCTCTTCTCACTGTGTCAACATCAATCACCAGGCACTGCTCTGCTTAATATTCACAGAATAAACTCGGTACAAACCGCATGTTAAAAAATCACTACACGTGTGTACAGATAAACCTCTACGTGAAAAACAGAACTGTTATATTGCCATGGATACAGTGACATAGCAACTTCAGTTTGAAATTAACTTACATTTTGGACAATGAGACTCCTTTCTGCTTTGCACCATTGTGTGTACGGACAGTGAATTACTTTGGTACTGAAGAAATATTTGGAGCCGGAGGATTGTCTGATGCTCTGATATATTTCCATTGTAGTCTCAATATATGCACACAGTGTGCTGCAAATTAGGCCAGCAATCAAGTTTAGTGTCAGCAGCCAGCATTCACACCACAATTTCTTAAGGTTAGGTTATGAGGTTAGTTCCACTGCCTGTGTACTTCACAGCAGTGCAGCACATTTTGCAAACTGCATCAGACTTGTCGATGTTCCCATCTCTCTTGTGAAACCTGTAGGAGTTTACATCTGCGCACGTTATCGTAACGCAGGTCCACTTTAGGAGGAATAAAAGTATGAAAATAACAAATTATTGGGTTGGTAACATTTCTAAACAAATGAATAAAATAATAATAGTCCAATGGATCAGATTTTACCAGTCAGGTCCCTGCTCCTATGGTATACTTTTGTTGCACTTTCCTACACGGCTTTTTCTCTGCATTTCCCTCAGCCGTTTTACTCAAGTTGTGTGTCATGAACAAGGTCGAGAGAATTATAAATCAATTCTAAAACACAAAAAGTATCCCCAACCCAGTGATGTGCTAATGCTTTTCCTTTGTTACGTCTAAATTGTTATCACCCTCAAAGGACAATTTATTCTCCATGCTACAAAGACACAGAGCGAGACAGTTGGCTTTACAGACTTCTTTTAACAGAAAATTTGCCTTTCAGTGGAATTATCTGCATAGTTTATTCACCATAATCAGCAAGCAATGGCTTTTCTTCCAACTGTTTTATGGCGTCATTGAAAGCACATTACCACGATGTTTTGGAGCCTGCGAATGAAAAGGCACATCGCGGCTCATTGTATATACACGCTCATTTGCCAGCCAGAGCCATTCAATATTGTGTGGTGATTCATTGGCTGTATGTTTGACGAGAATGTTTAGTTTGGACCATCACCCTTTTCTGCTCCTCAACATAGTTCACCCGGCACTGAGCACCTCCTCTTGTTTGCCCATCATTGACTACATGGGCATATCCTGTCACTCCTGAATTGTATTTGGCATCACGACACACTCTCTAACTGATCATCCATTATGTCCCTAATAATGACATAAAGGTTTAGGGTTAAACACAAACCCTTATTGATGTGTCCCTGTGTTTGACACTTTCTTCATGGTACAATGATTTGTGCATAATTTTGGGTACTCACAAATGCGTGTTCACTGTATTTGTCAAACTGATTTACAAATGCACAAACCACATAGGGTTAATCTTTTATGTTTATGTACGGATTCTTGACTTCAACTTCACAGATGTCAGATGCCCGTACCCTCACCTGTCTAATATTGAGTTACAGTACATTCATATATACGAAACATATTAAAAGGCACTTTCAGAAACACAAAATTTCAGCGCCACATATACCGTAACAAATGTATCTTTTCAACTTTCTTGTTAGATGACCAATGAATTCTTACATGTATTTTAATCTACTAACTTATTATGGAGCGCACTTCCGGAGCCCGAGGCATTACCAAGCAATCATAGAGCAATCAATCCAGTATCAAGCCAGTCATACCAGGATCCACCCTCTGTGTTCCTCTCGCTACACACACAACAATAACAAGCAATCAAGGAAATCCGATGTCATAAACAGAAAACACAATGGCATTTAAATCCTCTAACAAATATACCTGTTACATGTTCACCTGGGTGAGAGACGGAACATTTAGATCACAGCCACAGCAGGAGCTCTCAGCACTCCCAGGCCCCCTGCTATTCAGCTCCAAGATGTGGGCTTCTTCGTTCCAATTCTTCCTGGAGGTGCGTGAGAGCCTCATTACGGAGAGTCCCAACGATGGTGTGCCGGCTGTGGAGGGAGCTGAATCAGAGGACCCATGCCATGTATAGCCCTCATCCTCCATAGCCTATTCCAAGGCCCAGCTAGCATTGTCATCATAGTTGTCGGGTCGTCCTGTAGCGCCGCAAAAGTTCTGGCTCACTGCTGATTCTAGACCAAGGTTAAATTGCACAGTACGGACAAAAGGCCTAGCTCCGGCTTCTTCAGCCCAAGTGTGTGAAGGAGCTGATCACAGGTCCTTTCTTCCTGCTGCTTTGAGACTTTACAACCATCACTGCTCTCAGTAGAACACACACACACACACACACACACACACACACACACACACACACTCCCCAGGACTAAACCACTGTAATAATTAACTGGAACACTTAAAAGTGGAACATTCATTTCATTTCAAATGATTGCAATTACTAACTTTGCAATACTTAGTCTCCATGTGCAATTATTGTTACTTCTCTGTATATAGTATTCATACTTTTTACATTTTGTACATATCTGTTTCTAGTTTATAGTCTGCTATCCACTTTGCTGCTATAACACCCAATTTCCCCTGGTTGGTGACGAATAAAGGATTATCTTATCTCATCTTTCAGCCAACTTGGTGCACAATGATCTATAAAGAGCTGTACGATGTCTTCTTCGTCAAATCTTTCAGACATTATCGCATCATTTTGTACAGTGGTGTAGTGGTGCCTTGAGAGGTGGGCATACTCTTAACTTATGCCCTGTTTTTTTAAAGCGGCCCCTCCTGTCTCAAACAGTGAACTGTGGTTCAACTTTTGCATTTTTAGTTCACCCGATAAGGGCCAGTAATATTTGCAGTAATATAAACTCCTCTGAGCCTGACCAGCCCATTTCTTCAGCAGGATTGGTGGAGGGGGTCTGGAGGAGGGATCCCTCGCCGTCAGATGATGCTCCTTCCCCCTCCGAGGATGGTTCCTCTTCGTTCAGGGTTTCAGGAGAAGGAGCAGGGGGAGCCTCACATCAGGGATTTACAGGGACAGCCAAGGTCCTAGTGGGTTGGTCAGGGTGTTGGTGATGAAAATCCCTGATGAGGCGGGAGTCCAGGATGTGTCAAGCCGGAACCCAGGATCTCTCTTCAGGCCCATACCCCTCCCAGTCGACAAGGTACTGGAGGCCCCTTCCTCAACATCGGGGTCGGATGAGGCAACGGACGGAGTAGGTGAGACCCCTGTCGATGAACCACGGAGGCGGTGGAGGTGGGGCAGCAGGGACCAGTGGGCTCTCTCGGAGCGGCTTGACCTTAGAGACGTGGAACATCTGATGAACCTGCATGGACTGGGGGAGCTCCACTGCCACAGGATTGATGATCTTCTCGATGGTGAAAAGGCCGATGAACCTTGGTGCCAATTTCTTGGATTCAACCCGTAGAGGAAGGTCTAGGGTTGACAGCCACACCGTCTGCCCAACCTGGTATGTGGGCGCCTGAGAACGACGACGGTTGGAATAGGTGGCATAATGTTCAATCGAACGAAGGAGAGAAACCCGTGCTTGGGTCCAGGTGTGGTGACAACGGCGAATGAAGGTCTGGACAGCCAGGGAGGAAACTTCTTTCTCCAAGGCCGGGAAGAGTGGAGGTTGGTACCCCTGTGCACATTGAAAAGGAGAAAGACCCGTGGCGGAGCTGGTCAGAGTGTTGTGAGCATATTTGACCCACAATAGCTGTTGGGACCAGGATGATGGATTCTGTGAGACCATGCAGCGAAGCGCCATCTCCATCTCCTGGTTCTTACGTTCCGTCAGGCCATTGGACTGGGGGTGGAACCCGGAGGACAGACTGACCTTGGCTCCAAGCAGGGGCACAAAATGGGCCATCTTGCTGAACTGGTCTACCACAGTGAGGATGGTCGTGTTGCCGTCAGATGGGAGTAGACCGGTGACGAAATCTAGTGATATGTGGGACCAAGGGCGATGTGGCACTGGGAGAGTCTGTCGGAAGCCAGCTGGAGCCTGGCGAGATAGCTTGTGCTGGTTACAGACTGGGCAGGCGTTTACAAACTCCTTTGTGTCCTCCTCTAGGGTAGACCACCAGAACCGCTGAAGGAGGACGTCACGGGTTCTTTGGATCCCTGGGTGACAGGTGAGCATGGAGGCATGGGCCCACTGGAGAACGTCAGACCTCAGGGTCCAGGTTGACCCTTGGTGGCAGACCTCACCCTTTCGTCAACCTCCCAGATCAAGGTGGCAATCCTGCAGGAGCCCGGGAGGATGGAATCACACCCATTGACAGCATTCTTCTCCCCTTGGAACTGGCGAGACAGAGCATCAGGTTTGATGTTGCGGGAACCAGGACGGTAGGAAAGGGAGAAGTGGAAGCGGGTGAAAAACAGAGACCAACATGCCTGGCGAGAATCAGTCTCTTGGCTGTCCTGATGTACTTAAGGTTCTTGTGGTCAGTCCATACCAAAAAGGGTTGTTTAGTCCCCTCGAGCCAGTATCGCCACTCCTCCAAGGCCAACTTGACGGCCAGCACTCCCTTCCTCCCATAATTTCTCTCTGCAGGTGACAGGCGTCGAGAGAAAAAGGCACAGGGGTGGAGTATCTCATCCGTGGTAAAACGTTGAGATAAGACCGCCCCCACTCCCACGTCGGAGGCATCCACTTCTACCACAAACTGACGAGACCTGGGTACTTGGAGGATGGGAGCGGAGGTGAACTAGGACTTGAGGGTCAGAAAGGCCTTTACCCACTCATCGCCCTTCCGGATCCGAACCAGATGGTCGGCGTTGCGTTGGTCGAGCTTTGTGAAAATGGTTGATCCCTGGAGCAGCTTGAATGCAGAGGAGATGAGAGGAAGGGGGTAGCAGTTCTTGATAGTGATGTCGTTGAGTCCCCGGTAGTCAATGCCGGGCCTCAAAGTTTTATCTTTCTTCTCCACAAAGAAAAACCTTGCCTCTGCCGGAGATGACGAAGGGCAAATGATGCCTGCAGCTAAAGATTCATTGATATAGGTGTCCATGGCCTCCCTCTCAGGGGTGGACAGGGAGTATAGACGCCCCTTGGGAGGGGATGTGCCGGGCTGCAGGTCGATGGCACAGTCATAAGGGTGACGAGGGGGTAAGGTCATTGCCTTGGCCTTACTAAAGACCTCCCTGAAATCCTGGTACACAGGAGGCACCCCTGTCACATCTGGAGTTGACTTGGGCAAAGGCGTGTGCAGAGGTTTCAGTCTGTGAAGTTTATTTTTCCTAATGACGCAGCGCTACAGCGGTTGATTCAAGAGACACAAGGAAACAAAAAGTGATTATGAAAGCGACGAAGACATGCCATTCACTGTGGACGTAGGAGGATACCTTTATGAACCAGAAGAAGAACTGCGGAGTGATATGCTGTTGCTCTGCACTGGCGTGAGTTGGTCCAGTAATACATGGCCACAGTACGCTTGAAAAAAGGTGCAAAAATAAACGGCTGTGAAAAAATACATCCTTTAGCGTACAATTGAGCCAATATTATTTTTTTAGGTAAGCATTTAAAAATGTGGCGAAAAAGACGTTTTACGTTGGTCCCCTTTGCAACACTGGGACTCTGACTTACGCTACATCCACTTCTCATCCAAACTCCGTTAAATGACATCACTGATCCCCATCTCCATAAGGTAACATATTAACCATGCATAAGTTACTCATACAACCCAACTTCAAAATCCCTGAACTATCCCTTTAACCCTTAAACAGCCCTCTCTCCTTAAGGTCTTAAGTTTGGTCCTCACAAAGATAGAAATACATGTTACACACACACATACACACACTAACTGGCTGTCAAAGAGTGGAGGTATATGGAACAAAGATGTGTTGTTGTGAGCGTGACGATCGGCTCCCTGTGCCTGACCATCTGCAGCAGGCCGGACACAGCAGGAGGACAGGGAAATGAGGTCAGCTCAGCTTTTGAAGCCGGCGAGCTGCAGGCAGACGAGGCACCATGCCGGGACTGGAAGCTCACATGAAAGGCAATCAACCAAAATAGCCAAATATTGATATGACGAGAAATTCAAGCTAGAATGAGTTGCTCTGTCCCCAGTCGGCTCTGCTCTGTCCCCTGAGTACTATTCCCAGTTAAATACATGTCAATGAACAGAAGCCATCTTAAAATATGTGGAAGGTTCTGTGCATCAGCACATGTAGCTGTTCTGTGTATCGTTGTCACAATTAGGAAAGAGCCAAAATCTCTTACCAAACCTCAGACGTCCAGGGCTTCTGACCGAACAGATGGTGAATTATACACATTATGCATACAGAAAAAAAAAGTAAAAACTAACATATAAATGAAACAACAACTTGTGCATCTCTGTTATGTATGTTTGTGATACATTTTCATATTTAATGTCACTCTCTCTTTGTAACTTACACATTTGAAGAAGAGGTGAGGAGCAGAAAATGTTAACCAGGAACGGTTGTTATAATGACACTTATAGATGTAATGATGTCGTTAATGATAAAAATGATAGCACCAGTTAATAATAGTAGTAATTATAATATTAATGCTGATAATTAATAACATGGCAATAATATTAATTGTGGAGTTAGTCACAGAATGAGGATTGAGAGAGAGGGGAAAAGCACAAAGTTCATGAAATGTAGGAAAGTGACGTAAAAAACTTGGGGGAAGAGGTAGACCGAGGGAGAGACATGTAAAATTGATTAAGATTTTGATAATTATTGATGATTGATTTATCAGAAAGAAATGTTTTCGCTTGTTTGTGTTTTTCACGTTTTTTTCACTGAAAAAGTGAAGTGTACTTAAAAAAAAAAAAGATAATTATAGCTACCTTCCATTGTGAATTGGCATTTTATTGATATGGCAAAATGAAGTTACAAAGTAACCAACTATAATGACATAGAGGTCATCAACAATTCAATACTGAGATAACTTTAATGTCGTATACCTTCAATTATCTTTATTTGAACAGCCGATTGATTTTTTAATTTCATTTCTACCCTTGTGCTAAAGTTAGTCAATAATCATGTAAAGTTTATTCATACAGTATATCACTTTTCACATAAAAAGTTAAAAACGAAGCTACAGTACAAAAACAAACCCCAAACAGTCACACAATGTCTTTATTTTTAAAAGATTCCACAAAACAGCTAACTTTAGGCTTAAGTAGGCATTCCACAACGTTGGTGCTATTGCCTCAAAAGTTCGATTACCACCATTTTTCAGATGGGTGCATAGGATATGTAATAGATTTAAAATGTTGGTTTTGAGAGCCTGAGCGGAGGAGTAGAGGTGGAGTAGATTGGTGAGATATGTAGGGCCTGGATGGTGCAGTTGAAGTGAGTTCTGTATGTAATAGGCAGTCAACGAAGAGAACTAAGTATGGATGTAATATGGGATCTTATGTTTAACCTTGTGAGAAGTCTGGCGGCGGCATTCTGGATCGTTTGTAGAAGACGAACCGATTAATTGAGGGAGAAGAATAGTGCATTGTAGTTGATACGGGAAGAAATGAACGCATGTAAGATCATCTCTAATTCGGCGTATGAAACTACAGGTCTCAGTTTACTGATGTTTATCAGGTGGAAGAAACATAGATCTAGACACCTGCTTAATGTGTTCACAAAATGATATGGATTGAATGTTTGATTGAACAAAACCCCTAGAATACGTCAACTAGAGTAGGAGGATGAGTACAGAAACCTGAACTGTGTTTTATAACAGCGACAACTTTATCTGGGGCTATAATAAAACATCTCCATCTTATCAGTGTTGAGCTGTAAAGAGTTTACAGCGGTCCAATCTCTGATCGCGGTCTAGTCTAGGAGTCTAGATAACCTCAATATCTCAGGAGGCTTGAATGATAATTGCAATTGTTGATGATGTTGTCTGCAAATAGATGATATGCAATATTGGAACTACTTGTGACCTCATGACAGTGGAGAGGAGACAGTGAAGCCCCCGCCAGTAAGAGAAGAGGAAGAGCAGTCTAATGCAGTGCCTTAAATGCCCACACAGTCCTGTAACCTCTAAATTAGAACATGGTGATCTGCTGTGTCAAATGCAGAGCTCAGAGTAATCACCTTTAGACAGTAGTGTAGTGGAGGGCATACCCACTTATGTTTCATCAGCATAGCGTATATATCCACTTCTAAATCGCTTTTGATGCGCATCATTCAGCAGCTGCAAGACAACTTTTTTCCTAGCGGAAGAATGACCCACCTTACTCTGTCCCTGATTTGCTAGTACACGTTGCATTTGTCGTTAGGTTGGTTAGATGAGAAGTGGTGATTGGTCAAAGTTAGTATAAGAATATCAGAGTCCACCAATCAGAGGCAGGGTAGGGCGGGTCATGCCTTTGTTTATCTTCTTGGGGGGAAAAAAAATGCCTGACTTTTTTTTGTGACTTGACAATACCCTGCCACGGCAAAGTGCACAAACAAAGATCTCACGGGCAATTTTTTCCCCCTTATTAAAAATAATCAGGTGGTGTGTTCACACCGGACGCGAGTAGATTACATACAGAGTCAATCCAAATTCGCGACTAGTCGCGAATTTCACATAGTAGAGTCGGGCGACGCCAATGGCGCGAAAGTCAATTCAGCAAAGCCGCTTCAGTCACAAAATATTCGCGTGAAGCGTTGACGCGATAGCAAATTAGCGTTGAGATCCTCCCTCCGTCACTGTCATCAGACGTCCTGTCATTGTATCAGGAATGGAGAATCACTATCATCGCTGTGTGTGTGTAGGACGGTCGGGTTGCTATTTGAAAGTGAACGAGGAAGTTGGACGCTAGCTAGCTAGTTAACCCTAGTTAGCACAACCTCTTTGTGTAGCTTTGCCATCGGCATTTTCGTCTGCTTTTTTTCATTCAACAGTTCATGTGTACATGCCCGTGTGTGTCTGTCTTTGTGTGTTTGTTCAGTGGAGTTTTGTCTGAGAGAGTAAAAGGAGGCAAACATTTGCGTGAATGACGCAAATAAGCTTAAATGTTCCTGCGACCAAACTCATGCGGGCAAAGCATCCAATGTGAATGCACCATTATTGGCTGATTGGCTGAAGATATTGCAGAACAGTGGGAGTCTTATGCCTGCCTTACACCGAACGACTTTCAAGCGATTTCACTGTCGTAGACAAATATCCATTGTTGGTATAAAAACATGAGAGTTTAGCTGGAGTTGAGGCACGCTCCCGTTATCTCGATCGTTTGGTGTAGGGTGGCGATCTGAGATGTTTTAAGTCAGTCTTTTCCTCATCTTGACGTTCCGATAAAATCAACCCTGAGGCCACAATCTGATTGGCCTGAGATGCTTCTTCCAGACGCAGACGGGAAGATTCTGTGTAACTAGACCTCTGTCGTTTCCACCCCTCCATCCATCCGTCCGTTCATCCACCACCTTCACCTTCACCACAGACGCCCTCATCAGCCCGCCCAGAGGAGGAGGGCTTGGTTTCATGTGAGCCTGAAAATGCTGACATGCACAGGCTGGCATCCCCTCACTTGGCACATCTATCCCCTCTGTAGTCATCTCTCTCCTCTTCTTCCTTCTCTCTTTTCCCTCACGTTGCCTTTGCTGTCCAAACTACACATCTATGAAGGTAAATATGTTGCAAAATGCAAGCGCTTGTAGACTGGATTTGTGAACCTGTAGAATACAATGTGAGAACTTGTAGAAAAAATTTGAACCTGTATGTTGAAATTTTCACTCAGAAAAAAAGTTCAAACCTGTATTCTGAATCTGAAGTTACAAACAAAATATTCACAAACGTGTAGATTGATATTTACATTAATACAATGGCGGCTGCAAACTTGTAATCTAACATTAACCAATTCATTTTTTGTAACAGCCACAACTCACTCATTACAAACTCTCGAATCTGTCACTGCAACTTTACAAGTGACGAATCTGCACCTTGAGTTTTGTAACATTTCTTGCAGTCAGCGTGTTGCAAAACTCTGCACTTGTAGCTGAGAGCTTGGGTATCATGTCTACCGCGGCAAACATGGTTTTAAAAGTAAGCATTCATTCACAGCCACCTAGGAACAAATGCATTTCAGAAAATATAAATCTTGCAAGATCGCATGGAGCTGGACTCCAGAGAAAGTCTCCCCTTATCACCGTGAGCCCCGCCCACTTAACGTGCCGGTGTCGGTAACATATTGATACATGATGTCATCATCCAGGTAACGTTGCGATCTTACAAGAATTATATTTTCTAAAATGCATTTGTTCCTAGGTGTCTGTGAATGAGTGCTTACTTTTTGCAACACGCTGTCAAGGCACAAATTCGTGGCAGATTCGAGAGGTTGCAATGAGTGAGTTGTGGCTGTTACAAAAATTGTATTGGTTAATGTTAGATTACAAGTTTGCAGCTGCCATTATATTTATATAAATATCAATCTACACATTTGTGAATATTTTTTGTGTGACTTCAAATTCAGAACACAGGTGTGAACTTTTTTTCTGAGTGAAAATTTCAACATACAGGTTCAAATTTTTTCTACAAGTTCTCACATTGTATTCTACAGGTTCACAAATCCAGTCTACAAGCGCTTGCATTTTGCAACATATTTACCTTCATACACATCCAGCCAAAGCAGTAAATAGAGCTGAATATTTATAGAATAATAACATAAAGAGGGATTGCGTCTCACGGGGGATATGTTTTTATTATTTATGTCTCTCCTTTCTTTCTCCCCCCTTCCAGCTCCCATATCTTCCTTTTTTTCTGCTTTTCTCCCATTTCCCTTTGTATCGCCTTGTGCCAGTCCCTGTCCCCTAATTGCTGTTCCTTTATGGATGGCTGTTCTCTTTCAAGCTACCGAGGGTTAAAACCAATCGGCGGAGAGGAACAACACATTCGAGGAAGGATACGGAAGTGTGGAAATAGGTCTGAGATGTTACAGAAAAGAAATGATTAATGGGTATGTTGATTATGACAGCTAGATGCTAGGAAACATATATGAAGTGGGGAATGCTGGGAGTGAACATGCTGCCTAATGACACTAAGCATTTGTAATGAAAAAAGTTAATTTATTCACCATGCAGAAACTCATTCATACAGAAAATGTGTGTTTGGCATCGCTCCCTCTCAGGGGATTTAATAAATACTTAGACATATGGACCATGATGTGGTGTGTGGGGCTCAATTAAGACATCATGATATAATCATTATACAGAGTTTGCAGTGGTGTCTTTTGCGTCAATTTCAGAAATGGATTAAACAGTGTGATCTACCATCATTTCCAAGGTCAAGAGTTAGCATATCAATAGCTAGCCATAGCTAACTCATGGAAGGAAACATACAACTTGAAAAGTAAAGTGTATGAGATTTATTTTGGAGATTTAGTTTGGATGCTGGAACATTTGTGCTTATTTGCGCAATTTGCCCATTCTTCCTTCCACTTTCACAAAACACAATGCCACACTCACAAACCTCCTCTAAACAAATGCGCACAGACACACACGTAAACATGGACTGTTGAATGAGTGTTATGCCGATGGCAAAGCCACACAAAGCGGTTGTGCTAACTGGGGCTCGGGCTAGTTTCCGACTTCCTCCATCCCTTTCTGCCGAACACTTCCCTTCTTCACCCGGACACGATGCAAATAGCAACCCTGTCAGGCTGCACACGCACAGCGACAGTAGTGATGATCCATTTCTGATACGACAGGACGTCTGACGACGTCTTGCGACGTCTGATGGAGGGAAGATCTCAATGCTGAGTGGCGTCAAGCAAATATTTTGCTTGACTTCAAATATTTCAACTTGAGCGACTGACGTGATTTTGCGTCTACACATGATACAACTTGGCCATTCGCGTATCGGCATTCCTGATGCCAATGAGGTGAAAATCGTGTCTAGTCACATCTTTGCATTGACTTTGTATGTAATCTACTGGCGAATAATCCGTGTCGCCTCTGTCCGGTGTAAACGCATCATTATACCATGTTGCCAGCCCAACTCATAGCTGTCCTAACATTGGGCGAGAGGTAGGGTGCACCCTGGACAGGTCGCCAGCACATCGCATGGCTGACATAGAGACAAACAACCATTCACACTCACGGGCAATTTAGAGTCTCCATTTAAGCAAAGCTGTATATCTTTGGGCTGTAGGAGGAAGCCAGAGTACCTAGAGAGAACCCACACACAGACACAGGGAGAGCATGCACACTCCACACAGAAGGTTCTAACCAAGAACCCTTTTGCCCACCGCCCCAGAGCAGAGGCAATAAAAGCAAAACAAAGGGAACAAAAATTCCACAATCCTAACTTTGGTTGCTGTTAGTCTTTGTATGTTATGGTTATTTCAGGGTGTAAAAGAAAGACATTCTTTCTTTCTTTGTTTTTCTTTGTGTGTCTTACACTAATACAGGTTTTATTATGATTGTTGTTATCACTGTATTTGAACCTTTGGATTTGATTCTAGATTGTTATGTGTCAAGAACTGAGATTGAATGCACAATTTTTTTGGGTGTTGAGCATTTTCAGCCTTGACATGCAATCTGTGTGTGTGTAGGAGATTTTTTCCTCTGAGCCAAGGCAGTGGAGAACGGGATCTTTGCTTCCGTCTCACACCAGTGAACAGGTGTGAGGGGTCAGGCGTCTGGAGTGTGTATTTGTGTGTATGTGTATACTGAGAGATGCTACAGAACATGTGAGATGTGGCACTCAGTGGCATGGAACTGATTGTCCTGCCAAACCCTGACAATTACTATCCAGGCTTGGAGACATCTGCTCACACACACACACACACACACACACACACACACACACACACACACACACACACAATCTAATTTCAGCCTTCAGTTTTCTTCTCTCTATGCCGGCACCGAGAATTGGTTGTCGTTGCTTGACCATTGTGTCAGTGGAGGGAGATATACCGTGCGGCTAAAATATTTTCACTACATACTGTTAGTTTTTGCACATTTTGTCAGGCCTGTCCCAAAATGCACAACACTACTAAAGTGACTAATGTTATGGCATTAGACACAAAAGCTACAGGTGTTCCTCTTTGGGGAAGAGGAGAGTTTCCGTGTGCTGTCAGCCATGGACCGCCCATCAGCGCAGCACCCAATGAATTCAGTGGGTTTTTTTTTCACGTCTGATGTATGTGGGGCCCAGGTACCCAAGTTACTGAAACTAGAAGAAGTCAGTTGAGTTTCTAAAATGTTATCCATTTTAACTTTGAAATGACGGAAAGAAGGTATTGTGCAAAGCATTCAGTCGCTACATCCTCAGGCAAACCACCAACCTGTATCAGCGCTTGAAGCAGCACGGCCAACAAGTCAGTGAAAGTAGTGACGCCTGGAAAACAAAGTACCACATCAGAGTTGTTTGCGACTGTTACTCCATATGAAAATGTCTGAGGTAACAAACACCATGGTTATTCCCTTGCTAAAGAGACATACTGCTAACAGAGAGAGAGCTAAAGTCACTACACTGTGACCATTTGTGTTATATCGCAATATCTGTCAGAAAGAAAACGCAATTAGATATTTTCCCAAAAGCGTTCAGCCCTACTCCTCAGGAATATATTGACATAAATCAAGTGAGAAGTACAATCTTTTTGTCACTGACTCTCATCAAACAGACTTCCAGACTTCTGCTGGTGATCCCTGAGAATACAGGCTTCAGGCACGTCCGCATCGACTATGTCCATATTTATATACAGTCTATGGTTGAACTCTGGTTGAGGCCGTGTTCTTGGGCCACAACCAGCTAAGAGATCGATACATGATTGGTTGTACACTATTCTTCGTTGTTTTAATGGCGGTTTGCAACCGACGTAAGAGGCACATTATCGGCACCTTCCACTCCGAAGTTTTCCCATTCCTTTGACAGTGGCAGATATTAAAATGTGGCGGAAAGCAAAAGAAGAGCAATAGATGTAGTGACTCTTTATTGTGGTCGTTATTTGTTGTGAAAACCAATATATTGTTGGTTCGAAAGAAGTTGTCGTTTATTGTTAAATGTAGAGTACAACAACAACGAACCCATACCGTATCTATTAAACACTGCATTTAAAAGCTTTAAAAATTTAAAATCAAAGAAAATATTTCAGATGTTACGTCGTTACCCGGCATCTTTTGAATTCCAGGAGAACTGGCAACGTGCATGCGCAAACAGTGAACCAATGAACAAGCTGATTCTTATCTGGTTCTTGGTACCGTAGCAGATATACCTCCTATGGTTGTAACTCCACAAACACCTTCAGAATGCATCAGAATATTTGATGGATATAGTGTTAGAATGTAATCTATGACGTAGATAGATCCCAAGTGGTAAGTTAATGTTATTTGTTACAGCACTGGTGCTTCTTACAACCTCAACTTAATATTCTAATGGACCACAGTTCCACTGGAACTGCTTGATTTTGTTTTACCTGAGTTTAACCGATTACAACCCTCTCTTGTCAAAAACGAGGTTCAGATACATTTAAGTTGCAACTGAAATTATGTTTTCTAAGAAATGGGTAACTTACTAAGAAACTGGCGCTTGCCAGCCTGTGAGTCAGCCACAGTGGCATCTTCCAGCCAGAGCTATTCCAACCTCTGTGCAAGAGGAGCAGTAGAAGAGTGTTGATGTTTTGATTGACAGCCATGAGCTCCCACTGCTTTGTTACAACATGTCCAACAAGTCTGGTTCACAGAGGCTTCTGACACATTAAGAATTGAAAATAAATATTGAAAAATGGTTACATACAAGGTGGTGTAGTGGTCTGTCACCTCAGACCAAGAAGGTTCTGGGTTCGCATCCTGGTGCGAACCAACCAGGGCCTTTCTGTGTGGAGTTTGCATGTTCTCCTCGTGTCTGTTGGTTCTCTCCAGGTTCTCCAGCTTCCTCCCACAGTCCAAAGATGTGTGTGTGTGTGTGTGTGTGTGTGTGTGTGTGTGTGTGTTAATGCTATGTAAGTACATGTTAACCATTGTAAATGGTTAGTTTGGGTATAACTACGGGAGTTTTTTTATATATGAAAAATAGCAAACATACAGACTTTTCTTTAAACCAAACAAGATTGAAGCCCAAAACAGGATTAGGTCTGTATTAAAAAATTTAATGACTTTGGCTTAGCTTAAGCTTTACATTTACAGGGATAACATACAACAAAACGTAGCATAACATAGCAAAAGAGGAATATTGGGCCAACTTCTTCAGCACCTCTACAACTCTGGGACATTCCTCTTTTATATGTCTGATTTACCCGTTTTCTTTCTGCAATACAGTCGTGCTTCTGTCCAGCCCGATGCACGGTATATACTGTGAGCATCTGCTGTGTTTACCCCTGACAGAGATGCTAACTTTGGGGTACACTCCCCCCTGTATTGCCTAATTGCAGAAACTGGAGCACCATGATTCTTTTAGATAAAATAACAACAGAAAATATTAATAACATGAAATAACAAAAATATATAGGGGTGACCCATTTTTTATAACCATCCGAACTTATTGTCCTCACAAATGCCATCAGATTATTTAGTAAAAATGCTTGCATTAACATAAATAGACTGAGTGCACAATCCAACTTAAATCCGACACCACCACAGGCTGCATTAATTTTTGTTTGTGGCGATTCAATGCCATTCTTTGATATTTTACATTAGAGTTTCTGTGAGTTTTTAAGGACCTGAAGACAACCTAGGAGATAACAGATGGACGGGGAAGTAGAGAAGAAGAGGAACATGAACCCAAATCCTTCTGAAGATAAGAGGAAACACAGTTCATGATCGCTGCTGTTTAATTACTGAATCAGAGGAGAAGACGTTAATGTGTGATTATTCATAATAATAGAAAAGTAAAACACTGTCAGCGATCCTGTCAATGATCAACCAATCTTTGTTGAATTCGAATGAAGCTATGATATTTATTAGCCTGATAAACTCTGTTATCTTTTAGAAGCTGTTTTGAAACCAGATTGGACACGTGAAAAGTCTCGAGCGCAACATGATTTCACTCATCTATAGATATGAGGTGTAAATGGATGAGCAGTACAGACAGTGTGGAGGGGGAGGGTACAGTCACCTTTGTCTTTTGTACGTGCAATGATTACTATTATTTCACCCAGTGACTGGAAACAGGTGTGTGTGTATGTGTCCCGTTTACCTACCCATCATATGTTTCTATCAGATGTAACCTTGTATTGATGCAAAGTAATCACTGGTGAATATTGACAAAGCTCCACAAAAAGTCAGAGCACCAGCCACAGCTAATCTGCCCTGAAGCACTTCCTCCAGTTTCTGTGCTTAGTGACTGACAGATGTGTATCCAGGGCAGCTCGCAGTGTTAATGTATGGACCTGTGTGAGTGTCACTTCAACGTTCATGGTTGTTTTGTTGACTTTGATACATAAAAGGTTACAGGAAATCTGTCTTTGTGTGTCTAGCTTTCTCCATCAAACGGAGGCACAGACACAGAGATATTGACGGCCTAACAGAGACTCCTCATATTCCTTCCACCTCCCGGCCACAGAAGACCACAGCTCTCCGTACAGGTAGGACCTGTCACCACTTTCTCCACCTGTTTCCAACAGACATAGATCCACAATAGGGCCATCACAAGACTAGATCTTCACTACACGATTATTGGAGCCACATAACGATATTATCACGATATCTATTAAAAGTACTGAAGATAATACTATCACTCAATTTCATCTTTAACATATTGTGTGTTTTATCTACTTTTTGCCAATTTAATTATGCTCAAAATACTACAACACACTAGTACCTACTACACACAATATTGGATACTTCAAAACATCCCTGGATGGTAACACACAACTTGTTCAGGGCGACAGTACACACACACCAAAAAACCATATGCTTTGGAGGTTCTGAAATGATCATCTGTGTCAGGTACATTCCATGAGCTCCTGGACTGTGATGATACTTGATAAGTTCCCTCTGCCAGCTTTGCTTCATTTTCTCTCTTTCCCTCTGGTGCTATTATACTGTAGCTACTGAATTATGCTTGAACACTATAGAATCAATATTTGACTGGATGAAAACACACAAAAAAAGCCAACAGCAAAAACGTTAAAAGAAGTTCATACAGATTGATGATGTTATGGCGTGTGCACTGCTGTCTGCGTTGTGGCAGCTTCTCATTAAGAAACACCATGATCAAAGTGCAAGATGCTTTTCATCGCACTGTGTTTTCACCTGTTTTATCATTCCAGATGCAGTTGTGACTCGTCATACTCTACTCATAAAGAAGTCCGTTACTGAGTTCTTTGTGACATTTGAGAAGAGCGGTTTTAGTCCACTACTGTATTTCTGTCAGTCTCTGTGATGGTGCAGAATGAGCTTCCTGAAACTGGCAAGAGGCTTCACCACACGTTTTTCCCTCTTGGTCAGTTTGTGTATGTGAACATGAGCTGAAAAAAAATCAAATGGTCACAACTTCTTTTGAATTGCTGGTGTGAAAGAGACACGGTTTTTCAGAATATACAGTGGTGAACAATATGTTGGGATTAATCAATTCATTCACAGGAAGTGAGACACTAATACAGTATGAAGAGGACAGATGTTCAGTGTGGTACCACATAGTAGTGTTAAACAACTGTTGAAAACCAATGATGACGGAACTTTGGGTCGGTTCATAATTCATTTGAGTGAGTGTGTGTTTGCAATCTCAGTATAACTGATTAGCATGTTTAAAAATCAGTCGATTCTGTGACTTTGGGGGAGATTGTGGCCAGAGTTTGAACATCTCCACCACTCAAACCCGCTCTGCCTCACGCGCTACCATCACTGAAAATATGTGCAGAATAAAACATGTTGTCCAAAAATAACCCTGTTCTCTAGACCCCTGTACAGCTACCCAATTGAAATCCCACCACTCATTGTGTTTGTCATTAGCATTTTGTGACGACCGTCCAGATGCTGGAAGTTCTTAGCAGTTAGCTGCAGCCCCCTGGGGGGAGATCCAGAGCTCAAGGCTCGACTGGGGATCTGAGAGGATTATTTGCTTAGCCAGGTGCTCTTTTATGTAAGTGGACGAGGCAGTAGAGCAGCTCTCGCCATATCCAGGCCACAAGCTGAAAGGATGAGCGCAGGCATTCATCTCCTGAATAGTGGATTTAATGGTGAATATCTGCCAACATTTTACCTTTACTACACATGACCTCAAGTTCGAACTTTTCAAAAACAAACTCTGTTTTTCCAGTATGAAATGTAAAATTACACAGGTCAGTGATTCAACGACGGCCTGATTTTATACCCCCCTAAACTTTGGTATAATGAGCGTATATCACGGACTGAAGTGAGCAAATGCTTTTATAAGACGGTATTGTGTATATGAAAGTAATAGACACGTTTTTTTTTCGCATATTTTTAGCGAATACCTGCCTGCACAGTGCAAGGCAGTTCCTTTGCAACACACTGTGGCGTTCCACAGAAAGAAGGCTACGAGACGGTGGCTGGGTTCACAGGCAGCAGCCCATGCCAAAACTACAATCATTCAACCTCACCATGTGCTTTGTGCTCTCGTGAGTTTCCTCATCTTCACTCCGTCGCTACTCACGTCTACTTACATCTACTTACGTCCTTACTTCCTCAGTCCTGGAGACATACTGACCTGATTCCGCGTCATAGTCTTGGTATGTGCTCAATATACAACGGCTATGAACCAATCAGATCAGATTGATTTGAGCTAGTCATTTTATAAGGTAACATAACTCACTCTTGCACTACTTGACTATTTTGACAGGAAAGACAATCTGAATCCACCGTCAGTCTATCGTCTTTTCCTATCTATTATTCCTTGACCTCAGTGGAAGATGCCATGAGCTCAAGGAAAGGTGTAAAGGAGGACTGATAGGAATTGTGAAAAGCCGACAGCGCTGCTCAGAGAATCCAACTCCACTGACACTATACTACGTCATCACATGACGGCGGAAATTAATTAACGTGTGTCTGCCATGGTGAAAATACACATTTCTGAAGATGAACTACAAAAAACGCAGCAGCTCCATCAGCATGTTTCAGTGTTTTACCACCGTCTGACATCAGATGTAAATGATTCATATGTAACAGTAACTTACATGAGGACGTGCTACTCTTCTGGGTCATATTCTTCTTTTTTTATTTACATTTTATGAAACATTTTGTGCATCATTAACAGTGATACAAAACAATAATGCAATAGAAATCAAAGCAAACTGGCAGTACATGAGTCTTCCTTTGTCATAATGATAAATGTTATCATGGTCAAAGCGGTTTCTTTTCATGACCTAATATATAGCCACAGGAAGGCGAAAAGGGATTCGAGCTGCGGGGACGCTGACACACACCACAAACCACACCTCTATTTAATCACATGTGTATTCCACTTTGCCCACCTTGCCATGTACAAATCATATTTCAGCCTTTGCATAAATGTTAATCTTTCCATCTCGGGGATCTCTTTAATAATTTCTACCCAGTTGTCCCTGAAGATGGTTCTGCATGTTACCATTTACGAGTAATTTATTTTTTTCCTGCTGCAGTTAGTATTTTCAGTAGATATCTGTCATCTCTTGTAATTTCTTCTGACAGAAGATAAATAAAGTGATATACATGTCAGTGGGATCTGCTTCCCTATGATTTGCTTCATAATTTCCCAGATATTGTCCCAAAATGGTTTAATCTTTGGATCTCTGGGTCATATTCATACTCTTCTTCTTCTTCTTCTTCGGATTTAATCATTTACGTTCATGCATGGCGCGTCACGTCAAATATTGCTCCCGCAATGAATTGTGGGGCGTCTATATCTTCTTTCCTTTTGCATAGGAAAGTCCAGTGTACCCTAAGCTAAAGGAGATAAGAAAGGAAGCATTGATGCTCCTTTCCTAAACATTTATAGAATCCAAACAGCTCTTATCATGGCTGCTGATGAAATACTTCCGGGTTGCCCTGAGGCAACACACAACTAATATCTAACAGGTACATACACTGTGATGATCCTATTCACATGCTGTTTGGGGACAGCCATGTTTTTCTTAGATCATTTCCAAGAGCAAAAGTTTATAATGAATAATATCATTCTCAGTACAAATGAGGCGCTTTTGCTATATTAAATGTGCATCTTACAAGCAGTAACACCAAACCTGTAAGTATTCATTTGATCAATCATGTGGCTAGTGTTTCAGACAGACTCTCCTCCCCGTCTCTCCTGGTTCATTGTAGTGAGGGACAGTTGAAAGCCACTTCCTGAATAGGCGTGCTGTCACTGCGCTGTTACACATTACCTCTTTTAAGCTGTTTCGGGTCGAGTAGGACTGCTCTTTGACTATAATTGGTGAAAGTGAGACTGATTTAAAAAAATTAAAATAAAAAAAAGATTAAGGACACAAGTGGAGAAAGAATTATTCCTAATTAAATTGTAATGGATTGAAGTTGTGAAAACTCTTTAAGGGGCACCTATTATGCTCATTTGCACCTAAGTATGTTTCATTCTGGATTTGTATGACTCACAGTTCAAAAAGATAACTTATTTATCTCAACCTGCCGGTTATGCAACCGCTTGGCTGAGCCTCAGGATAAAACATGCAAGATTAGCTCAGGCCTCCTCAAGAGTCCTCCTTAAAAAGCTATTTTTCTGCCAAATAACTGTGAGCCTGCCGAGGAGCAGCAAGCCAGCAATAGTGAGTAGCTACCTCATCCAAATAAAACCGTAAAACTAAGTAACTTGTAACTAAAACTAAGTGACGGAAACTTTTCAAACTCATTGTCAAGGGGCACCAAGTACAACAGGACGACTCTGTTCAGTAAATTTCAGACCCGTTACCCGCTTATTGTTGGTTTAGTCTTTCAATCACAATCCGTGTATGTAAAATGTTTTTTAATATTTGCAATGCTCTCAAAGGGCAACTGTGAAAAAGTCCTAGTAAACTATATCTACATTAACCCTGCACCTTCAGTTATCTGTACACATTAAATACCATTCAGGTAGACCGTTTTGGGAGAACAAGCTATTGTTGGAGCAGAATTCTATATAAAGATATCTCTCATGAGCTGACACCAGCTGTCCATTTCTGAATCAAAAAATGACCTTGTTACGTTGGCCAAGTCTGATATTATAATATTATGTATGGCAAAAACGAAAAAAGAAAAAACCTTTAAAGGGATAGTTCAGTGATTTTGAAGTGGGGTTTTATGAGTTACTTGTGCATAGTTAATATGTTACCTTATGGAGATGGGGATCAGCGATGTCATTTAACGGAGTTTGGAGGAGAAATGGAACAAGCTGTAGTTCTGAGTCGAACAGTAATACATGACCGATGTACACTTGAAAAAAAAGTGCAAACTTAAATGTGTCTGGCGGCAAACTAAAGCAGTGAAAAAATACATCCTTTAGCGTACCATCGACCAGATATTTTTTTTAAGGTAACGTTTAAAAATGTGGCGAAAAATACATTTTCGGTAGTTCCCTCTGCAACAGTGGGACTCGCTACTTCCACTTCTCCTCCAAACTCTGTTAAATGACATCGCTGATCATCATCTCCATAAGGTAACATATTAACTATGCATTAGTAACTCATACAACCCCACTTAAAAATCACTGAACTATCGCCTTAATGGCATTTGTAACTGCTGAACAAAATAAATTGTGTTGCAGTGTGAAACCTTCTTCTCTCCATCTTGATCTCCTTACAATTGCGCCAAAGCCTCTGGGGTTTCATTTACAGTCAGACAAGTATCCCAAGAACAAAGTAAAATTCTACAGGAAATGGAGGAACAATGACAGACGGCGCTCTGTTCACTGTGACCTCTGTGAGAACAATAAAATAAAGAGATAATGCTGATGGGGTCATATTTCTGCCACTGTTTCCTTTTTTTTGTCCTCTTTCCTCTTGCACAGAAAAATCAAACCGATGACAACTTTATTAACCCGGGACTGATTTATTCAGTGACGCACTTCATTTTGGAAATGGATGCTTGTTTTTTAAAAGGACAGGAACACTATCACTCTTTTAGATTGTTTGTCCCGTTGTTGTTTAAGTTGCCTCTTCCATCCACCTCTTCCTTACCCTGTCTTGCTTGTCATAAATTCTGAAGGGGGGGCGCAAGTGCTTTTGCCTTTTTCTTTCCCAAACCTGAGCTGTTGAGTATCTACTCCATCAAACTGACTATTAAAGTGTTTTGAGCTTACACTCTGTTTGACTCGCTCCAAATTACATCTGATCCTCTTAAAACAATCATGTCCTCCTTAAAAAAGAGTTGCCCTAAGACATATTATGCTTTTTCAGTTTTCCCCTCATCTTTAATGTGTTGTATAGGTTGTTCTGTATGTTAAAGGTTTGCAAAGTCAAAAGCCAAAAGTCCGCGGTAAAGGGAGCTCCTCTCCCCGACAGAATTTACTGCTCCTGAAGCTCCTGAAACAGATGTCACCATATTGCGAACGTGCATACAGCATGTTTAGCAGCTAGTCTGGCACGCCCCCACCAAAGCCAGAGAAGGCGAGAGCGGGAGAACTTCTTTCACACGCTGGGAACTGTTTACCAATCAGAACAATTCAATTCAATTTTATTTGTGTAGCACCAAATCACAAAATATTTAATCTCAAGGCAGTTAACACGGGAAGGTCGACACCTTACAATATTACATATAACGGAAGTGGGCCAGCTGGACAATCAGAGCAGACTGGGCTTCATTGGGAGGAGGGGCCTTAAAGAGACAGGGGCTAAAACCAAGCGTTTCAGAGAGAGGCTGAAAAGAGGAGATGCAGGAATGGACAGTATGAGGGAACGTATGTGTGTTTACTGGACATTAGAGCATGTAAACCTTTTTTAAGTAATAACCCATATTCAAATTGTGAACCTGAATATGAGCATAATATGTCTCACATTTTAAAACTGAAAAGATCTCTGTTCACACGAGCATTTTAGCTCGGTATCAGGATTAATCCCTGTCTATACTAACACGCCTGAAAATGTAGGGCCATTCATAAAAATTGGTTATGTGTGTGAACTGATGTAAACAGGAAGCAGATGGTCTAATTTGCAGTTGGTTACCTAGTTACTGGAAATACTATGAAGGAGAAACAACAATGTTGGTGAAAAATAAGAACAAGGATTTCTTCTCTTGGACCAATAATGAGATGGAATGTTACAGATTGTGTCAGGTTCGCCCCACCCCTTCCTTTGCCCCACACATATGGTACACATCACCGGTCTACTTGTGTTTTTATTTTCATAAGATGTAGTATTATGAAAAACATGATATAATGTAACATGGTGATTTATCTCGGTAAGAAATGAAACAGCTTCATAGGACTGAAAACTCAGAGTTATACCTGAAGTGATCACAAGGATTTTGTCCCTGATCAGGAACATGATTACCCGGAAGTGATCAAGGTTGCACCCAGTTCTCGTGGATGCAGTTATTTTGACCTGGAGTGCAGGACAAGAATCATAAATGAGGAGGACATTGATGAGAGCGAGTAGACTCGGCAGTTATTAGCCTAAATATTTTTGCCATCTATACACATAGTGGAATAACGTTAACCAACATGCACTTTGTTTACGCCATTTCACCACAGCGAGTAAGTTTTTCACGTGTTTGCACGAGCCACTTCTCTTTACACCAGCCATTTGGGTAAAATGTGGACTGTTTTTAAAACCAATAATGTGTCAATCATTATTAATGATATTTGTTTCAAGTAAGTTAAACAATTGTGAACCCAATGCAAACTGTGCATTCATGTTTACCTGGGAGATGAATACTCTAGTCTCATAAACTGTTTCACAAACTTATTTTTCTTGTGATGACCAGCATTAACATTACACATAGTGAGTTTCAATTTTTTAAAACTATTTTAAGTAATAATAATAATAGCTATAGCCTTACTCAGCCTCTCTCCCTCTCTCTCCCAAACACATTGTTAAGGGTCAGAAAATTCTCTCTCTCTCATGAGTAATCTACTAGTCTATGACTTTTTGGGAGTAGTTGACAACTACTAAAATGCAGTAGTCGTGACTACCCATAGTGTTCATGCTACTCTTGAATTTTCAAGCCCTTAAAATGGAGCCTTTTGGAAATGCTGCTCGTCCTATTTTAGTTTGAAATCTGCGGGACTGCATTATCCTCCTTTGTATGGAGGGGCAAAACATATGTTTTGAAACCATGAGCAGCCACCCACATTTGCTTCCTGGCTGGTTCTTATCAGTAACGACTCGACGACCAGTGGTGAATGCAAAGTGTTGCTCACAGTTAACTGTCATTTCCATAATTCCTGCTCTTGCTTTTCACCCTCGTTCTTCTATTTTCATAGTGTTTTCTGTAACAAACCAATTAACTGCTTGTAGTTAGTCTGCTTCCTGTGTCCACCGGCATGTGCATGACCAGTGTACATGATTGGTCTTGTGATATGCTATTTCAGATGTGTTGGTATGGATGAAGATTATTTCTGTTATTGAGCTAAAATACTCATCTCGACGCAGAATGTTTTCATTTTTAAACTATAACATATGAGTGTAGATGTAGCCACAGAGCCCTGTAAACTATGTATAGTGGGTCAAGGTCACACACACACACACTGATGGCGAGCTAGTGAGGTTTTTGCTCACGTGCTAACATAGCAGGGCAATTGCTGCTTACCTTTTCTTCATTGATTGGGGAGAATGGCATTGATAAGTACAAGTCATAAAAATGGACAAGAAGTCCCTTTTATGTTTGTGTGACATTGCAGTTTGAATACTGTATGCACATATGCTTAATATTTAGTCTTACTGAGCACCCAATAAATTTTGATTCAGCATTTAACATTCAGATCTAGATTCAACATTTAGATCCACCTGCCCCCACCTGTGTCACATGTGTAACTCAGAATCAAGTGGAGATGAAAAATTGTTGATAATATTTAATCATGTTCTGTTTGTTTTGGGAAAAGATGCCCATTTTTCTGATAATTCTTGGAATTTTCTACAACCTTCCTACTGTCAATATATCTAATTTGAAGGGAATCTTGTTAGAAGAACAAGAATCTTGTTAGCCCTTTTCAAGATTGATATTCCAGCCCATATCCTTTACAATCACTTTTATATTGAATGAGTAAGTAAAGTGTTCTTTGTGTAGTGAGGCAGGGAATACAGTTGTGGAGGCTGGGGTGGTGAATCAGTGTAAACAGGACCTGGCCCTCATGAAGGGAAACCCATGTTCCCCGGCTGTGACTCAGGAGATACAGAGGGTCGTCTAGTAACCCAAAGATCTATGGAACGATCCCTGATTCTGCCCTGTGTCCTTGGGCAAAGCCCTTTCTAAATTCCCCTGATGGCTGGGGCAGCAGATTGTGAATGATGTATGCAGTGCCGGCCCTGACTAATTTAGTGCCCTAGGCAAGATTTTACCTGGCGCCTCCCCCCCCAACCCTAACCCTAACCCTGGCAGTGCAGTCAATTTCACTAATAATCTTCATACACTCACACAGAAAATGCATGCATGTATTCAAGATTTTGTTTTATTTGAAATAGAAAATAACCCACAAATAAAAACCGAAGTAGAAACAAGTGACAAATAAATTAGAAAAACAATATAAATAAGGCATTGCACAAAATTTATTAAAGAAACCAGTGAAGACGTTCAAATTACTGCCCAAACACAGCACACCTAACATGGCTCTATTTAAATCTTAAATAAAAAACTGAACAAGAAAACAAGTGACATAAAATGAATTATAAATATGATTTAAATAAGGTATTGCACAAAATAAGAAATAATGGAACCAGTGCAGACATAACAACACACGCTAACTATTGCACACACAAAAAACGTAGAAACCTCTGTATTTACTGCTATTCTCAGTGATTCCAACAGAGGGAGCTGTCTACATTTTGATTCCACTAAAGGGCTCAACAACACCTCAACAAGCTCACCTTTATTTTCCTGAAGCAAAGTCGTCTATAATGTCATCATATGACAGCTGTTTTAAGACCACATGATTAATGCTTATGGTGGAAAGCCCACTGAGACGTTCTTGTGCCATAGTAGGTACGTTTAAAAGAGCCCATATTATGCTCCAGGCACCTTTTCAGCCTGCCTCCACTTATATTTTGTTATCTGTCTGCCAACCCACGGAGAATGAAAAGAAAATGATGAGTCGTTGATTCGTGGTTTGGGTTGGCCGTGCAGACGGTCTGTAAACGAGCCATTCACAGCCCGGGCATCAAGTGACGTAAGTTGACTCCTGCTACTGGGGCAACCACGCCCCCAACCTGAGCAGCACCTCCCCCCTTGAAGTGCGGAAAAACAGATCGCATCTAGGCCATAATTTTCTCCCCGCAAGCGAACGACGACCGCGGGCATGGCCAAGCTAGACTCCCAACCGGCCGGCGTAGCTAGACTCGCGGCCGGCCGGCGGAGCTCGCGGCCCGGGTCTCTACGTCGTGTTTGTGCCTTGTCACGTGCGACTGTTGTCATGGCAGCGCAATGCCGTAGTTGCGCAGCAGACCTGGGGAGGAGCGAGGCGGAGCGATGCGGGCCTTTGCGGAACACAAAGGGAGGGGGCGAGGAGTGAGCAGGAAAGCGCTGGAATCTACCATAGTCTCACAGGGCTGTTCATACAGAAAGAGCAGGGTGCTGTGTGTCTTGATCCTTGAGGTGTTTTGACATGGAATGGCAAAGACATGTAGTGCACACACCTGAAAACCAATGTAACTTGTGTTAAAGGGGGCATAATATGGGCCCTTTAATGAGCTTGACCTTAGCCGCAGCCACTGTAACAGGAAGAGTGGCAGAGATTCTCAGAGCAACCCACACATTGGGATTAATTTCTGTCAGCTTCTTCTCATGCAGGAAGTCAAGACTTCCATGGCTTTCCATGACAAATGTGGAAAGTTTTGCATTCCCACACAAAGTTCCCCTGTCCAGCCGCCTGTCATGGGTCAGAGCAGTGCTCAGGGTTTGACATTGCTGTTGCAGCTCTTCTTTTGATAACTTGGGGAAGTTGAGGAGCACTTCAAACTTGTCATTTACCTCTCCAAGGTTCTGAAATCTATCATTAAGTGAAGAGACAACAGTATCGACTACCACATTAAATAATGTGGTTTCCATGTTGCGAAGTGCATCATCAATGGGCTCATCTGGAGACTCATATGCAAAGTGCCTTTTGTGTTTCTCAACTGCTGTTGTTTGAGTACAGCCTCCACGTTCTTCTTGTCACACATCTCTTTTGCAGTTGTCTGTGCATCAGAAAATCCAGTGTTTCTGTAGCAGGCGAGGGAATCTCTGGTTTTCTTCAGCAAGTCTACAGCCATATTTAGCCGCATGGCGGGTGACGGCAATACTTTACTCACATGCTGGATCTTGTTGAGGATGTCATACCATATGGCTGTACGAATGGAAAATCTGTAAGATCCAATCTCCTCAGCCAAAGACTGGGCTTAAACTCTCACCACAGTGTCTGCAGTAGTTTCCCTCACATCCAGAATAACCTCTCTGACTTGCCCAACCTGGTAACTTACTGCCTCAATTTTCCCCATCTGGTCTCTGACCATGATTTCAGAGTGATTTTAACATGATTCAGCAGGATATCCCATCTATGGGTGGAGGCTGCGAAGAGCTTGAATAACTTTGTTAAATGTCCAAAGTAGCTAATGACATCTGGGCATGACACCACCAGATTTAAAGTGTGGGCACCACATGCAACAAAAAAAGCTTGAGGGTTCTGCTAAAGCAACCTAGCCTGAACACCTTTATTCTTTCCCTTCATATTGGCACCGTTGTCGTAGGACTGTCCTCTGCAGTCCTCGAAGGGGATGTTAAGCTCCTCCAGCCTGTTTTGGATGAGTGATGTCAAACTTTCCCCTGTTGTCTCCTTTTCCACAAGAAAGCCCAAGAAATGTTTCTTAACTTGTGGTACGTCTTCTTGTGACACCATCCTGACAATGACAGAGAGCTGCTCCTCATGACTAAGATCGGGAGTGCAATCTAAAATAATGGAGAAATATTTAGATGTTTTGATCTCTTCCACAATGCTTTCCAGTATTTTGGAGCTGGTGGAGTCTATCAGTTCATTCTGGATTCTTTTGCCCAGGTAATGTGTGTGATTGCCAGCTCCACTTTTCACCCTAGCAACATGCTGCTTCATTACTGGATCAAATTTGGCCATGAGTTCCACCTCTTTCAAAAAGTTGCCATTGTCTGGTTTGTTTAATATATCTGTGGATCCCCTTAAAGCCATGTTTCTTACAGCTAAGGAGTGAGCTATTGCCACCAATCGAGAGGGAACATCACGCCATCTGTTTCTCAAACTCCTTCCATGTTGCTATGTGGGTACTGTGCTCCTGGCTTTCCTCATGAACCTTCGGCAGGTGGCTTGCATTTTTCCAATCCTTGAGTCCTTCCCTCTTCAGTTTGTATTCTCTCTGATTAAACATTTTGCAGCAGAAGCAGTGCAAGCTATCTTTCTTTTTTGAGTACATCAGCAAGCTTCTTTAGATTTTCTCTCCATTGACTTAGTATCTGTAGAAATGGTCATGCTGACATCTCCCATATTTTTGTTTGGGAAATGTATAACTGTTTTATATTTGAAATGGTCCTCTGTGAACTAACTCTCTTCTCACCTTATCAGTGAGAAGAGATAACCAGTCAGCAGGGTCAATTGGTGCAGGAACCCCGAAATAAGGCCTCTCCATTATTCAATAGACTTTGCCATGCAATTATATTGTTGTGGGCTTTTGTAATATTTCAAAATAATAGTAGTAATAGTGGCCGCGCCCTTAGCATTCGTCTACACTGCCTTTGCCCAGGGCCGGCTATGGATGTATGATAGAATGAGCGCTGTATATTAGAGCGCTGTATGAATATATGTGTGAATGGGTGAATGTGTAAAGCTTTTTGGATGATCGATAAGACAAGAAAAGTGCTAGATAGATACAGTGCAAGTGTTAAGTTGAGTACAGTATGTATGTGTAAATAATTTTGCTTCCCCTGCTATATAGTGCTGGCCAATTGTGATGCTGTAATGTTCAGCAGACTTTCACCTTTTAACCAACAGAGCTGAGGGAACATTTACATTTCTTTTTACTAAGATCTAGTCTGCAATGACGAGAGCCCCTAATCTTCAACATACTTCATGTGCCATGCTCATATATGTGAGAAGAAAAAAAGTTAGCAGTTGGCATTAAAAAAGATTCCAATGATGATGCTCTTTGTGGTGATGAGCTTTGATCTTCAGAGGGAATTGGTAGACAGGTTGAAAAAGAATGAGGCAGACTTACTTTGTTGGTTTTGGTCTTTTTATGGGGTTTATTGATAAAGGATTTCATTGATCAGACTGGTTTTAAGTTGTTTTATGGACTGTTGTTTTGCAGTGTCTGGTTATCAGCCTGGTGGCTAAGCTAATTGAAATAACCATGCCCTGTGAAGACAATCTGCTCAGTAAGCAAACAAAAAGATCGCTGACCAGACCATTCACCTTTCAGAAGAATAAATGTCGGCTCTCCGATGAACTGAAGAGTAAATAGGCCGTGCTGACCAGCTTCATGGACATGGCTCATGAACAGTACCTGCGGATCATCTCCCTCACTACAAGGCAAGGCAAGTTTTTTGTATAGCACATTTCAACAACAAGGCAATTTACATAAAACATTAAAAGCATTGGGAAGAAACAGATAAAATCACATGGAAATACAATAATTAAAAGAGAAAATAAAAACCTGTTAAAGTAGAATAAGACAGGTGGTAAAAGTTACAGTGCAGTACAACAAATGCACAGTTTATTTACTGAAACGCAGCGGCAAACAAACCAAGGACAAAGTAACGGCCCATTCACAGCCATGTTCACACACACACACACACACACACACACACACACACAGTGCCACAGTTACACTCTTAGCCAAACAAGTAGGTTGTCTGTTGTCTGTGCGCGTGTGCACGCAGGTGCGTGTTTGTGTAGGTCCTTTACAGATGGCCTTGCAGTGCCATTAAGAGACATGAGGGAGACATGGCATCATTAATAAAACAGCTAACCGCCTGCTCCAGGGGTCTGGGTTCAACATTAACAAGCTGGTAGCCTTGCGGCTGGGCACACACACACACACACACACACACACACACACTGACACACCACACGTCCTCAACATCGCTTTCCGCTGACACAACTCACTATGTGGGATTGAAATCTCTTTTTTTTATTAATACATCTGATGTTAAAACACACACACACACACATCATCATCATCGTCACAGTCCAAGAGGCAGCAGATGTCGGGGTGGGCAGCAGGTACAGTAGCAGCCTCCTGCCACCCCAAACAGCTGTTACCATTACAGCATGCTAATTGCCATCAATCAAGACAGTACCTTGGTGCATTCATAGGGTGTGTGTGTGCATTTAAAAAGCAGGAAGAGAAAAGGCAAAGGTAGAGAAGGTAGAGTGTTTTTCCCATTACTGAAACCCGAGGTGAAGTCCGCTCCCTCCTCTAGTGGAAGAAAAACCCTGTGATGAATAATGAAGAAAACAGGATCAGAGAGGACAAGATCTGTGCGATTGCATGTCTGTCTTATGCTCATTAGTGTGTGTGTGTGTGTGTGTGTCTGTGTGCGTGTGCGTGGCCAGTATTCAATCTTTTATTGGTGGGGGATCATGTTAGCACTGCTGTTGGGTGGGAATCTGTATTTTACAGAAAGCAGCTGCAGATAGTTTGATTTGTGCAGGCGGGCTGGGTTCGATTGTCAGAGACAAGCCTGTCGATGTGGATCAGTCTGTGCATGACCATATTGATAATTTTAACAAGTGATAATGTGGTTCAACAGGCCCTTGTGGTTCAGATACTGTTGCATCACCGCAGAGTTCATTATTCAAACATGCATGTCATGTGGGGGATATTGATGGAATCATAAATGAGCCTTGAAGTGTGTGAATGGCGGATGGTTGTTTATTTAATTCAATTTTATTTGTATAGCGCTAAATCACAACCTGCATTATCTCAAGGCACTTTATATAGTGAGGTCGAGACCTGTTTTACCTGTCTCCTATTACATCTGGTCTCTTAGACTGCAACAAGAAGTGAACACACATGGGTTTTATGATTGACATCATAGGGCTGCAGGTTGATCTGGGAATAGCATGTCAACTTTTGAAAACAGAAAGGAAACACAATTGGTCACTTGAAAGTGACATTGTACTCATATTCAGGTTCATACTTTTAATTTGGGTTACCACTTTTACATGCTCTAATGTTCAGAAAAGGCATCATTGTAGTGCTTCACAAAATGGAGGACCCGATCATTTGGTCCTTTGTTCCAAAGACAAAGGAACAGACTGGAAAACTCTGATTCCCAGGCTGATTCCCAGGCTTCACTTATCACACCTTGGTGTAAGTGCTCAGGAGACACCAAGCAGAGTTAGTGTTGAGCATCTAACTCTGTGGAGGACAGAAAAAAGACAATGAAACCACATAGTACGACTGCTGCATCTTTCTGGACACACAAACATAGTCCCAAAAGGACTATTCTTCTTCTTTTCCATGGACTTGGTAGCGAAACTTGGGCATACAGCATAGCATAACGCAACATGGCTAAGCATAGGAATGTTTAACCTTATAAGTGTACTGTATTGATATCTATCAATAGGTTATTTTGGTGTTAGAACCCTGTGACTAACCCTCTCTTAACCTGAAACTCTTTGTCCTGCAACAAATGGCCTTATCAAAGAAGCACAGCATGTGGCCGAGCCGACACCTCTGATGCCGCCATTTTGTAGTTACTTTGTTCACTGCCATCTTGTTTGTAGTACTTCTTAGACCTTTGACCTTTACGGCCACCTAGTCTATGTACTCACACAGAAGCACACACACACACACACACACACACACACACACACACAATCTCAGACTTATATATATTTCGTTTGTTAGATTAGATATTGTTGTTTAAAACTTATCTTTTAAATAAATGTTATTAAATATGCAGTCTAGTCTATTTAATGTTGCATAAGTGTGAGTATTGCCAACCTCTGACAGGTAGAACTCCAAATCCTTCAACCTCTGCTAACTACCACGGTGGTGATTCTGGTGGTAATTATTAATTTAATTATCAATCAGAATTCCAAATTGATAGTTAGCATATTGTAAATGACACTGAATCGATTGCTTGGCTATCATTTCCCTTCCTTTGAAGGGTGATGCCCCGAGGAACTTTGATATTAATTAAAGTTATTATTGAATATGAATATTTTAAATATGAATATTTTAATATTTTGACAGCCATTACTGATCAATTATATTGCTTAGACAAATGGTACTTTTACCAATGTCCAGGCACAACATGAGTGTTCTCATACTACCCACTCCTGCAGCTCCTCTTTTCACCCTCTGTCCAAAACAACTGGATTTCTTTAAACCCCGCCTTGGTCAACCGATTTCAAAATAATTTAAGATAAACCTTTATTTGTCCCACAACAGGAAAATGTGGACAGAAGAATATAGAAAGAAATTTTAAAAAGCAATAGGTATATACAAAATATAACAGAAAATGTAAAAAAAAGATTTATAAATACTATAGACAGAGCAGTAACAATAGTTACACATGAACAATAAATATAATAAATATTGCACAGTTTGTTATTGCACTTCAGGTATACCAGTGAATTATTTCTACAGTGGTCCTTTGTGTGTGTGCATGTGTGTGTTCTATTTAGAGCAGTGCTGGTTGTACAGTCTCACAGCAGCAGGAAGGAAGGACCTGCGATACCGCTCCTTCACACACTTAGGATGAAGGAGCCGGTCGCTGAAGGAGCTGTTCAGTGCAGAGACAGTGTCCTGCATGGGGTGGGAGTCATTGTCCATCACTGATGATAGCTTAGCTAGCATCTTCCTCTCTCCCACCACCTGCACTGTGTCCAAGGGGCATCCTAGGACAGAGCTGGCCTTCCTGATCAGTCTGGCGAGTCTCTTCCTGTCAACTGTTGAGATGCTGCTGCTCCAGCAGACCACTCAATAGAAAAAGGCTGATGTCACGACAGTATGGGTACCCAGGAATGTGAGACCGACACGCTAACCACTAGGCCAAAACCCCTGAGTCACAGCACCCGTTGCTAGCACATCTCTTAAGATGTTGGCGAGTGATATTTACAAACTGCTCATGTAGTGTTGTCAGTGTTGCCATTTTTTTGTTTTCAATTTACAGCGCCAGGGCTGCCAGAACAGACAGCTAGCAGACCGTAAGGAAATATTTGCAGATTTTATTAAAAAGTGTATCGGATTAAAATCGCTTACTCCCCCTTTAAAAATAGGTGACCAAAATAGAAACAGTGACATGTTGAGAAAACCTATAACATTGCCTTTTTTGTGCAGCAAACAGCTTAAAGTGCTGGGAGGAGGCGGAGCTAAGACCTCCCCCTACTTTTCCTGTTATCATTGACAAATTTCATAGCCATTTAGAATTTTTTTTTGTTGATTTGCAACATCTGCTCTTGTGGTCACTGAATTAAAATGTGGCAGTATTTGTGTGAGTGTCTGTGTCAATTGCTCATGGCGCTGAACTGAGCTGAACTGTGAAACTCAGTCATCAGGAGAAACACTGTCCCTTGAAAAAACCTCTCCACAGCTCTCAAAATGTGTGCCTGAAGATAAAAAAGAAAAAAATATTAATTATTTAATAATTCAACTACCAAATATTTAATCTATCAATAATTATACTGCAAGTGCTGTTTGCTCCTGGTGTAGTTCCTCTATATTAGCAGGGCTGTGTTTAAAATGACCCACTATACTGAGGCAAACAGTGATGGTTCTTTGCAAAATGTGAGCAACACATGGTATATGCACAAATAGGAGCTGTCTGGCTGCAGCGATCATGGTTTGGGCACTGTCTGTTCCAATTGTGGTGACCTTTTGTTGAACTCCCCAGGCTTCTGCCACTGGTTTTTTATTAGAGGAGGGAGTGGTTGGTGATGTCACCGGCTTCCAGATTAGCCAAAAGTAAAATACATTTGCAATAATTGTTTTTTAAATCAGTAGAGGGCAGTCGGCATTCACATTTCCCACACTAAGTGAAGAATTCAACCTCTTTGCACTGAAATATCAAAATTTAGACCTGAATTCATCAACACTACTAAATACCCGTACACATTGGTTTTCAGCAGAAAAGTGGCTTAGAGATTCTTATCTAAGACCTATTTTGAACTACATTTTGAGGCTGTTGATGAGGAACAGATACATGTTACAACTTTATCCCCTTTACTGAACAACTTTTCTGAAGGAGAACTTTGCAACAGTTTCAGTTCAAAGTACACTATCACATTTTATTTACAACCATTTAAAAATATCTAAATATCATTGTTAACATGGATCTAATGCACTATAATTCCCATAATTGACGTTATGCCAGTAATCTCATCTGCCAGTCTGGCTTTGGCAGTGGTTTTGTTGCCCTCACTGTCAGTTCATTTTGAACCTTGGATCCAGAGTTGTGACAATGTTTAACAGCTCCTGTATGTTTGGATCACTGTTTTTTCCTGAAGGTAGGATTCTTTACACACCCACTTTAAAGCCTTTGGACTGACTACCTGTCAGCTTCAGAATCCATTTTAAAATGAAATAATTTTACTTGTTTTTAAAGCTCTCAATAGCTTTGGTCCTTCTTGTCTATCAGATTTACTTAATTTATCAGCCCCCTAGAACCCTCAAGTCTAATGGTAGTGGCCTTTTAATTATTCCTGAAGTCAGAACAAAAACCCTCAGTGAGGCATCCTTTTATGACTATGGCCCACGTCTCCGGAAAAGCCTTCCTGAAGATCTGAGGGTCTAATGGTTTCTCACCACCCTCAACATGGATTTCTTTGGGATTAATCCCATTGTTATTGCAATGGAATAGTTGAGAAATCCTGTTCGACAGACACCAGCTGAAATGGAATAATTGATGGAGTGGATGCTGATTCAGGAAGACTGAATCTGTGGATGTCTTAAGCAGAAGTATTTATAAGAGCTCAATATTAAGGAGACTTCTGGTTCGCTACACGGATCAACAGGTTCACAGTGTTTGGCGTCCCAAATTAGTCTGCCTATCTCCGGTCTGTGTAGCGTATTTAGCTTTGAGTAATCTTGTCATCACCCCGCGACTATGACACCTCGAGTGAGACTTCAGCTGCTCAATAATTGTTTTGGCTTGCCATAGAGCTATGGTTGAGGCTGTGTTCTTGAGCCACAACCAGGTAAAAGATCACAACATGATTGGTTGTACACTCCTCCACACCTTTGACAGTGGCCAGTGTTTCCGCTGGTAACATTTCACTGTGGCAGCCCGCCACGGCTAAATCTTAGCCGCCACGGAAAAAGAATAAAAATAAATCCAACCAATCAGTCATCTCATCCAATGCTTTGGTGACTCCAGTCTCGGCCCCCGTGCATTTCCGTGTGTCTCATTCATTCACTAGACTGTGGCGGTCCGTCATAGTGTCATTTGTAGCGCCATAGACTTTTAACAACTCGAAAATATTTTTACACTTCTCAGAGCAACATAAACGATGCGTTCAGCGCTCTGCTCCTGACGTAGACACGCGCGAGCAGACTGAGGGAGAGGCGGAGAGCCCTGCTGTGGCCGTTCTCAGCATAATGTTTGGAGCGGGCTGTTTGCGTGGTCTGTGGTATTGCTGGTTGCGCTTTATTTTTTTTAACTGCAAAAAGTGACCTGCAGTTAGGTGTGGGCGATCTGATGATCTCATATCGAAATCGATCTTAATTTGGCCTATGATCTGATTTCAAGAGGAATCGATCAGATTGCAGGGGAAGTTTCTGCAATGCTCTGGAGAACTCAGCTACTGTAATGACGCTAATACAAAACAGTCTTGTTACAGAAAACTGCGCGTGCATTCATTACAACCAACAGATATACAGTATATATATATATATATATATATATATATATATATATATATATATATAATTTGTAATGGATAGTGTAGCAGCAAACTATGGAGAGATCAGATCTGTGGGTCTCTGTGTCAGAGCATGTCCGATGCAGTGGGCGTGGCCAAGTCTCACTGCGTCTGTCTGCAGCAGAGACGCTCAGACAGTGAACCGGTCCAAAGTCTGGTTGCAACAAATGTTTTGCAACTGTCTAAACATTTAGTGAAAATAAAAGTGAAAGTACACTATACTTCTGCTGGTTCAAGTCAAAGACCGCATCTGTTATTTTTTAAATACATCTTACTTTTAATTGTCATTTTCTGACGTATATTAATGGTGGTGATCATCATTAATATCCATACAAACAATTTTTTTATGATTAAATTCCTAACTGCAGCACAAAAAAAAGATACAAGAGCACAAAGTTCACCAGATTGATGGATTTAACTTTAAAATGTAAAAAAAATCTTCCAGGGAGCATGCCCCCGGACCCCCCTAGAGGGTCTGATGTCCACCTACTGGGGTCTCTCTAGAAGGAGAGCTAGGCTATATTAGTAGTGGTTGTAGTTAAAACGTGTTTATTTAATTCATAAGGTAAAATTCCAGGAGACATGACAACACAATGTTTTAATATCACAAGATCTCGTGACACTCCTACTATGTCCCTTTCAAATATAGATAAACAATCAAAGGACAATTCCTCACAACTACAACGAGGACACCCGGTGAACACACAGGCAGCATTAGCTATAAATACACACAAGCTAATGTAGCATTAGCTAACTTACCTAGTGTCCTACAGTGTATCTAACTTGGTGCTGGCTAATGCATACACAAGCTATCTAACAGTTACGTTGGCTACACAGTTCAAGAAAATGAACTGCTTTCACTCAAAACAAAGCAGATTACCTTTCACCTCTTGTGATGCAATGAAAATGATGCAGGAAATGGCATATATTAAACAGGGGTCTCCAACCTTTCTTCATTTGAGATCCACTTTGAAAAAATGCAAGTGGCCGAGAGGTACTTCCATCACATTGCTTACTTTTATATACATAGCACATCAGCTGAATTAAGCTAATGCTTCTACATTTGTGAAATTGCCATACCCAAAGACCTTGTAGAGGGACTTTTTCTGAAGAAAATGTTGTACATTTCATAGTTAAATTAGGGCTGGGACTTTATCGCATTAATTACTATTAATTAATTACAGAAAAAATAACGCATTTAATTGCAATTTATTTTTTCACTCCAAACAGCGCGGAACGTTGCTCATTGCACAAGTTCCTGGCCCGTAATACTGAAGCACAGGACACAACACGAGAGAAATGGAAACCGATGAGAAGCATGATGAGAAGTTGCTGCTGGGTTCCGTCGGCGGAAATTTTAGTTTTAAAAAACTACCGAGTGGAAACATGGATAAAAGCACAGTTGTGTGCAAATTGTGCAAGAAAGAATTTGCCTACCACCAGAGCACTTCCTGCCTCCGCTACCACCTCAATGCCAAACATGTTGCAGCTAGCACAGACAACGCTCCTAGTTCGAGCAGGCAGTGTCGCCAATCCACACTCAAGATGACAGGGGTTCATGACAGGGTTCAGAGCCAAAATGAGTAAGTCCACGACTGACAAATTACCAAACTCACTGGCAAAGTGGATTGCAGTAGACTGTCGGCCACTCTCGGTGTTAGAAGATCAGGGGCTAGAAGCAGTGCTACAGATAGCGTCGTCTGACCCAACTTATGAACTGCCATGCAGAGAGACAATTTCAAACAAGATTCATCAGCTTTATGACACTGAAAAGCAAGCGAAAGTAGATTTATTGGAGAAAGCCGAATGTGTTGCTGTGACTGGGGATCATTGGACCTCGTCAGCAATACAAATTGCGTCGGTATGACTGCACACATTATTGACGTCACTGACAGGGAATGGCATCTTAAGTCTTTCTGGTTCGACCGAACCCTCCCCTATCGACACGTTCTCCGTTGGTGGTCCAGTCGACGTCTGCTCCTCCTCGTCCCCAGTCGATGGACCGATCGACACGTTCCTCGTTGGTGGTCCGGCTGACATCTGCTCCTCCTCGTCTTCAGTCGATGGACCGATCGACACGTTCTCCGTTGGTGGTCCGGCCGACGTCTGTTCCTCGTCCCCAGTCGGTGGACCGATCGAAACGTTCTCCGTTGGTGGTCCGGCCGACGTCTGCTCCTCATCCCAAGTCGTCGGGCTGATCGACATGTTCCCCGTCGGTGGTCCGGCTGACGCCTGCTCCTCGTCCCCAGTCGATTGACCGATCGACATGTTCTCCGTTGGTGGTCCGGCCGACGTCTGCTCCTCGTCCCCAGTCGGTGGGCTGATCGACATGTTCCCCGTCGGTGGTCCGGCTGACGTCTGCTCCTCCTCATCTTCAGTTGATGGACCGACCGACACGTTCTTCGTCGGTGGTCCAGTCGACATCTGCTCCTCCTCGTCGCCCGTCGGTGGGCCGATCGACGCGTCCCTCGGCGGTGGTCCGACCAAGGCCTGCTCCACGTCCCCGGTCGGTGGGCCGATCGACGCGTCCCTCGTCGGTGGTCCGACCGTCACCTGCTCCACGTCCCCGAATGGTGGGCCAATCGACGCGTCCCTCGTCGGTGGTCCGACCGTCGCCTGCTCCATGTCCCTTGTCGGTGGTCCGACCAAGGCCTGCTCCCCGTCGCCAGTCGGAGGGCCGATCGACTCGTCGCTCGTCAGTGGTCCAGCCGAACTCTGCTCCTTCTCGCCAGTCGGAGGGCCGATCGACGTGTTGCTCGTCGGTGGTCCAGCCGAACTCTGCTCCTTCTCGCCAGTCGGTGGGCCGATCAACGCGTCCCTCGTCGGTGGTCCCCCGGAACTGCTATGCCTGCCTGCCAGGCCTCCTGGCAGTCCGCCAGAACTGTCATGCCTGCCTGCAAGGCCTCTTGGCCGTCCCCCAGAACTGTCGTGCATGCCTGCAAGGCCTCTTGGCCGTCCCCCAGAACTGTCGTGCCTGCCTGCAAGGCCTCCGGGCCTTCCCCCAGAACTGTCGTGCCTGCCTGCAAGGCCTCTTGGCCATCTGTCGTGCCTGCCTGCGAGGCCACTGGGCCTTCCCCCAGAACTGTCGTGCCTGTCTGCAAGGCCACCGGGCCTTCCCCCAGAACTGCTACGCCTGCATGGCCGGCCTCCGGGCCGTCCCCCAGAACTGCTACGCCTGCATGGCCGGCCTCCGGGCCGTCCCCCAGAGCCCCTACGCCTGCTGAAACCCCCCAGCAAAACCCCTGTCCAGTCCCCCAGTGACAGTTTTTTCAGTCCGTCCTGGCCCCCTTCCACCCACCCTGCTCTGTGTAGATTTTTTTTTTGACCGTCTGGAATTCGGTCCTTAAGAGGGGGGTTCTGTCATGATCTTGTGTTTTCATTTCCTGTTTTATTTTGAATTAGTTCATTGTGTTGTTTCACTTCCTGTCCTCTGTCTAGTTTCTGGTGTCTTGTTTTTTCCTGTGTCTCCTGCCCCTGTGATTGTCTGCACCTGTTCCTAATGTGTCTCACCTGTGTTCTAATTGCCCTGCTCTCCTACATTTAGTCTCTGTGCTGCCCTTTGTCTCTGTTGGATCGTCTGTTTTTTCTTGTTGTCTGGCCCGGTCTGTTCCTGTCCGTTCCTGCTATTTGCCCCTGCTATTTTCCCCGGTCTGTTTCTGCATTTTTCCCCCTGGCTCGAATGTTTGGATTACCTGTTTTGCTACATTTCGTGGACACATTTAGTTGTATGCTGGTTTTTGTTTTATTATTAAACATCCTTTTTTTTCATCACCTTTGCATTTGGGTCCTGCTTCCTGGTCAGATCCTGACAAAATCCATCAATTTGGTGAAGTTTCACAGCAATTTAGGAGGCTAGATCTCTGAAGAACTTAATGCTCTTGTAAACAATTGTGCTGTAGTAAATAATTTAATCATAAATACATATGTTGTATGGACACTGAACCCCACCCAGATACCATTACAAAGAAAGGGGAAAAGTAGCTTCTTTAGAATAGATCATTATTTGCACAAAAACAATAACAGCACAGAACAACTAACTGTAAAATGAACAGAAATAGTGAACTTGATTCCCCCAGGTATTTTGAGTAAAAGCAGCAATTTGTATAAAATTCTCAACAGATTGTTTCCTGCGAATATTGCAATATATCAGATGATTTTTTTCCCCTCATATTTTTAAGACCGTAATTCTCTCTGTAGTTTGATTTTCATTTAATTTCTACTATCTTATGTTTTGTGTTCCTCAGAGAAATTAAGTCTACTTTAAGACATATATATATATACATTTTTAATAAACAGTTGATCAGCGTTCTGGCAGCTGGGACTCATCAACGAACGACGTTGTCAATCATGACTATCACGACAAAGGTGTGTTGTTCTACAGTTCAGGGTTCTGTCTGAGCCGAGTTTCACCGAACTCTGAGGAATCAGGTGTTTGTTTGTGTAATTCGATGTTAGCGACCGCTAATCAAACCTGATACCAGCTAATGCTAGGCTACAAACATGTGTGCGTGTGTGGCCGTGGGCCCCGCATGGTGAACCACGTGGTTGATGGAGCCTGTAAAGCATCGTGGTGATAGTGTCAACTGCAGCTGGCGTACAGTGCAAAAACACGTGGTTGTGTATTTGTGGTTAGTAGAAGGGGAAGAAAGAGAGAAAGGAAAAAGCTTCCTCTGAGAGAGACAGTGGCGTGTTTAAACACTTATGACCACAGCATGAGCTGTGGTCTTGGTCAGGTTAACTGTGCTAACACACGATAGCAAAGCTAACTAGTGATCCAGAAATGGACGGGGCAGGTCAGCTTTACACGTGGTTGAAAGCCCTGGTGTGAGATTCTTATATTGTAATTTTGTCTCTCTGAGAGCGGGCGTGTAACCGCTGGTATCGAAGTTCTGGCAGATAAAATAAAATACCGATCAGACGTGCTATAAAAACTTAGTATCACAGTAAATACTTTGAACAGTTTCCTGCAGCATTAAAGACAGACTCACGTCCTTTCAGGTGATCGGCAGCAACACAGATAAGGACTCTGCGGTCTGTGAGCTTCACAACAGTCAACATTAACAATAAGTTTACACGATGGTCGAAAGAAGGGGGAAAGTTTGTTGTCGACCATCTCCTTCGTGGGTCCGCGGTGTGTTAAGCATGGGTTAACACGAGGCGATCTCCCGGTCTCCTGCATGAGATGGGGGAGGAGTTGCGAGACCTAGTTCCACGCACATCTGCATCCTTTGGTGAGGTAACCAGAGTGAGATGTCAAAGACGGGGACAGAGAGTTTTATTTACCGGGCTTCTCCCGGTGTGGTGCCTGGAACTTACGTGAGTTCCGGCGCATCTGTCCAATGTGCGGTGGGTTTCGGGACTATGTCACAGACCTCCGACTGAGAATGCAACTGTGTTGTATTCTGGGAGTTGGACTCTTTTAGGCTCCATTTGGCGCTGTTTTCATTTGTGTGTCCCGTGATGAAACAACATGGATCTGTAGACCATGTTACACCACATGCAGGCACAACAATTGATACTAATAGGCAAATCGATTTTTTAATCCTAGCCCTAATGCACATACTATGCCTTGTACTTCAGCAGACTCCTCTCCGTTCTCTCTCTATCTCTGTTTCTGTCCTCTTACTGTGACTTTTAATTATCTCATGGAGAGCTGTGTCCTTGGTTAAACTTTGCTGGTTTGAATCAGCACTTCTGTGCTCAGCGAGAGTCATTTACAAATAGTACAGTAGATGCTGGCTGACTGACTGACAGACTGAGTCCTACTGCTAAATGACCCAGTTCTATTTTAGAGAAGACTAACTTTCTGACTGACTGACAGTTCTTCAAAATATCCTGTTGGAATAATAATTCCAGTATTTTTGAATGTCTTATATTTTGGTAATGTGAATGGATATGTATTGTAGTAATTTAACAAATACATGGTGGCTTTCTTTTTTTTTGCCTTGATCCGTATCAAATAACATCACTCGATGCCTTTGTGTACCCCCTTGTCAAATACCTAACTGCTTACATCTGCTTTCTGCTAAAGATTTCAATGTAAGACACACCATGGCCACTGCAGAGCACACAAGTGTAAATCGCTGAGTAGCCGGCTCCTTTGACTGCTGATACTCATGTTTGTCATCTACCCAGAGGATTTTGTTTGCCTTGCATATTTCAATTCGGTCCCTATCGATTTGTGGATTGACTCTGCTAACAGTTCTAAGATCACCACATCCCAGACCTGCTTTTTCACTGAAGTTAATAACTATTGGAGTTAGAGTGACATATGCTTTTTTTCACACTTTGGACTATGCGCAGCAAAGAGGATCAGATTTGTTTATTAAATCAACACTTGAACAAATACATAACAGAATCTTACTCTCACATTATGAAAAGTGACATGCATAGGCAATTCAACTCACAATTGCTCAGTTTTATACAGTCAGTGGTTTTGCTGCAACAACCTTACTTGGTGTGGTATAACTGGAAACTTACGGTGGCTGATGTAATTTGCATAGTAGCAATATTAACATATGTATTGTTCTGCAACTTCTCTACATGCTACTGTTTCCCCATTGATGTTTAATGGCTTAACAAATCCAGCACCTAGTTACAGCTTGTCCCTATCAAGGGCCATTTTAATATTTCATTGAACATGTACACCACATTGATTCTTTTGAATTTCTTTTCTTTGGTGAGGCCTCTGATGCCAGATAGTAGTGATGATGATGATGATTTTACTCACAGCTGCTTTTAGCCAAAACAACTTACTCAAACATATCCACACCTTTGACACAAATGTGTAGTTGTTCTTTATTTGTTGCGTCTTTTATTTCATCACAGGCCATAGGGAAAAACTGAAATATCTTGCAGCAACCTTTCGTGTTTTGTTGACATCTTGTTCCATATCAGTAATCTGCTCTGCTGTCTGTGAAGGTTCTTCCAGACACTGGTCTGGTTCTAGTAGCTCCACAGCAGCAATAAGTCTCCTTTACAGATTGTACCTCTGAAAATGTGGCTTCTTGTTGAACCCAAACTCAACTAAAGAGTGTTAACATTAACAGAACGTATTTGTCCTCAGTCAGTTAAACACGTTTCAAGCTACAATGAAGCTCGAAATCACTGCAAGGACGTCCTCACAAACAAGCTGCACAGATTTTTTACTGACTTGTGTTGTCTACGCTCTGACTATGACCTGACAGGCTACAAGGGACCACCCCTAAGAAAAAAAATTGGATTTGGATGGTTTGAATTTGTTTGTATTTCTCAGATCCTGATTTCTAATTACAATCCCCACCCTTGTTATACCATGTTTTAGCTCAGCCATGCTGCCTATTAATTAAGTCTTCAAATTCAATTTGATGTCAGTGTTATGTCATTCAAGATTATCCATCCAACTGCCACTTGTTGTCACAGTCTACATTGATCAGTCACAAGTTACACAGTCTGTGTTGTCATCATTAAATTTGAAAGTTTGAAGTCTGAGAGGGGATTACTAGTGGATTACTAGTGGGACTCATGCAGAGGGAGTAGACAGGGCTGATCAAATATGGTTAAGGGGGTCTGGATGAGGCATCGGAGGAGACAGACTTTGGTTCAGTGTTTATTGGAGGATGAAGAATTAGTGTTTAGACTGTGAAAGCATCTATGCCTTCTGCTTTATTCCCTTTTCCTCATGACTTTCCCACACGCCATAGTCTGCCAATCTACCCCCACCCTCTTCTGGGAGTCTCAGTCAAAGTGTTGATTGACTTTGAGAGGGCAATCGAGCTTGAAGGTCCTGCTGCGTATCTCAGTGGAGAGTTGAGGACACCGATTAGCTCCTCGTCCGTTGTCGTGGGTCCCAGCAGTAAGACCCTCTTCACTCTGCACAGACTTTCTGTCGCAGCACAGAGCAGCCACAAATGCCAGTGGACTCATTTAAGAGACACTGGAGTGTGCTAGACTCTGTCATTCTGTCTCCACCTTTGTCTGTGTGTGTTTGTATCTACCTGATATTTCAAATAGCCATGAAAAAAAACAAACTATATTAATTACTTGTGAATGTTTGTATAAATGCTTGTACTTCCATGCGTGCACAGAACGTGTGTGGGTTATTTAGCTGAATGTGTGTTAATCTGGTGGTCTGCTGATTATTTCTGACAGGGATGGAGGGTGATGTGTTTATCCTGGCTAATTTGACTTCAACTGGTTTGACATTTTCACACTATTTGATAAGAGGCGGAGTAGATTGGCCACCATGCTGACAATCTTTTATTTACTGGCTACAGATAAACCATTAATTCTTGTTAATTAATGACAGTGTGAGCCCAGAGGGGAGGAGGTGGGCAACGACATCCGTTGGGAAGTTGGAGAGGCAATACCATTCATCTCCATTAGAAGCAAAGACACCCTATGTTTGTCTGTCTCTCTCACTCTCACACACCTAGACAGATAACTGCATTCAGTTTATTCCTGGATCTGGTTAGGTTGGTCCAGAGATGATGATAATGTAAGATTGATGTTTACACCTTGACCTTTGACCAACAAATTCTGATCGGTTCATCCTTCAGTCCAAGTGAACACATGCCAAATTCCCTAAAGGGGTTCCTGACACTCAAGGTATGAAGATTAATATCATGTGATCAGCAAATAAATGTGTCTTTGCTGGCATTTAACAATCTTTGAGACATACTGTATTTCACATGAGACATAAAAAAAAACTTTTACAGACCTAAAATAAGCATATCTATTGGAACACCCTGAAAGTCAAAATTCTAGAATCTTTGGTAAATTCTCAATTACGAAACTTCATTAGCTCCCAGAACATGCTTCAGCTGCAGCAGTCTGAATTTCGTCACAGTCCAATTACAGCCACAGACTCATTAACCGCATAGTCACATCTCTTGATAATTAAGAATATTGTGCAGCTTATTTATTGATCTCTCCAGAGCATTTGATACAGTTGATAATGACATCCTTCCACAATAAAATCGTTCCGCTGTTACCTCTCAGGAAGAACCCAGACTGTTGTGGCTGACGGTAACCATACAAGTAAACTTGTCATCAAAAACGGGGTGGCACAGGGGTCAATCCTTGGCTTTTTACCTTATATAAAAAATAACATGATTCTGCCCAACCAACACTAAATGTTAATTTCTTCGCAGACACTACCATTTTATACGCATCCGGTCGCACTCAGTGTACCAACTTATCATTATTAACTATTATTATAATAAGTAGAATAAATTATTATTATATTTAGCGAGTATTCAGACCCCCTCTATTCCTCTCTTACAGCGTCCGTTACAATTACATGCACGTGTTCAATTATGCAAATTAGGCAATGACGTCATTTAGCGACTTTTAGGATGTTGGTTGGTTGGTTTGTGTGTGTGGGTGGGTGGGTGGGTGTGACCGCTCTGACAATCATCATTCATGGGGATCATTGTCTATCGGCACAAAATTGGGCATTCACATGAACGTGCATAGCTGAGACCAGGCGTAGGTAAGACAAGTCTTAAGTTTAGTTGGTGCAACAGACCCGTCCATTCTAAAGACGGGTCTTAAAGGTGACATATCATGCAAAAAACAGTTTTTCAGTGTGTGTGCATATACTTCTGGGTATGTGTGGAGCCGGCTGGCCCACAGACTGTGAAAAAAGCACCCTGTGTTTTTTCCAGAGCTGACTAAACCCTATATCCTGGCTCTGAACAACTGGTCCAGATTTCTCTCCCACTGTTATGTCACAGTTGGACTCTTTTGGGGTAACCCCGCCTGCAATCTGAGGATTTCCAAAGGAAAATATCAGACTTGTAAAACCGAGTGAGCAGCAAGGTCTGAAGAAACAGAGTTGCAGTAGTGAATTTGCAGTCTGTCTAAATGCTGCAGTGTCTCAGGGCAAAGGGGAATTGTCTCTGTGTTGTGCCGCTGTTGAGGAAGTAAAAGGGGTTGGTCACCGGAGCGAGAAAAAAGAGTTGCGGGCGCTGTGTGCGAGGCGTCAATCGCTCTTCTCACATTGACTTTCTACAATCTGACTTCAGTTCAGGACCTCACCGTCTGTGTCACTTATTCCCCTTGTCTCCAGAAGGTTCGTACGCCGTAAACAAAGTTCAGAATTTGCTTACGTCCGCACATTCTCCCGTCAAGTTTGTTTTTTATAGATCACAACCTTTGCATGGGAAGTGGCGTACGCACGTTTCCATCCCCGTTTTATGGGTACGGCACGTTTATAAATGAGACCCCAGGTCTTTTAGACAGAGGGTGAATAGAGGAGCTGCAGGAATGGGCAGTATGAGAACACTGATGCCTTTAATGAACATTAGAGCATGTAAACCCTTTCAAGTGGAAACCCAAATTAAAAGTATGAACCTGAAAATTTGCTGAATATCTCACATTTAACTAAGACAGTCGAAGCAGTTAAGACCAGTCTTAGTCAAGTCTAGTTGGTGCAACTGGCCCCATGGAATCATTGCAAGTGTATTTATGACGGCGTGTGGTTCAGTTAATTTGTTTGACTGTTTACATTCAGCAAAAATTGCTGTGACCTTGACTTTTGACAGAATTGAAAAGATAAAATCAATTGTGCAGTTTCTGACCTGACCTCCAGCTAACTTGTCAAATGTTATCAATATTGGGTTGAAACTGCCTTTTGTGGCAGACAGACAGATTTGGCTACTGCATGCAGGTGCAAATGTAGAAAGAATTTTCTGTGTATTTTCTTCTCCTGATGTTATCAATCCGTCGCCATCGTTCCAGTTAGAGGAGTATGATACACGTCTTAATTCAACATCTTGCTGTGTTATATATTACTTCACATAAACAGTGAGATCAAACTCCTGTTCATACAGTCCTGGGATGGCACCAGCAGACGTAAGATGTGTGTAGCTTTAGTTTTCATATGTATGTATGGATGGTGTCATGAACTGACCTTAATGAAAACTGTATGACATGGTGTCCGCAGCTGAGTATAACTGAGGCTTAGAGCCATTAGGGAGGGGGGGCGGGGGGTGATGAGAGACAGGTGAAACTAAGTCTCTTGAACGAGAAGGTGAGTGTATTGACAGTAAAATGATTTGTCTTTAGTGGACAAAATCCCTTCACTGAACTTAATTATAAAACTTCTGTAGGAGGAGTTCAGCTTCATTGAGTTAACTGTAAAAAAAAATGGCAAAGACACTGTCTGAATTAATTCGACAAAATGTCTACAACTTTTCTCTTTATATAGTAAAACAGTTGTGTATGACAAGATTGAAATGGAATAATTGATGGATTGGATGGTGATTCAGGAAGACGGAAACCGTGGATGTCTTAAGCAGAAGAATTTATTATAAGAGCTCAATATTGAGGAGACTTCCGGTACGGTACACAGATCAACAGGTGTACAGTGTTCGGTGTCCCAAGATAGTCCGCCCATCCCCGGTCTCTGTAGTTTATTGAGCTTTGAGTTATGTCGTCATCTAGTCGCGGGACTATGACACCTCCAGAGAGACATCAGCTGCTCTGAGATTGTTTCGTCTTGACATAGATAAGATGACCTTGCTTGGTGCCTGAGGAGACTCGTCTTAAGAGTTTCTCAGGGAGGATAGATGAAAATTCCTCAACAATGATAACACAAGTTATGATACAATGATGAAATCTAAAGAAGGAGAAGAGAATGACTGGCCCTCTGAGGGGAGAGGGGGTGCAGCTTGTTTTGCACAGGTACACAGAGGTCAAGACATGGAGGTGTTTCACCATGTTGTTACAGATTACACAATGACACCCACAACTTCACACACACCACTGTTCTTTTAATATCCTTGCTAATAAATCAGTTATCCCTCATGCACATGCTGTCCAATTGTGTCTCTCTTGCTGTTTCATTAGGCCTGTTGGAAAATGAGAGGCGAACGGTCAGACAGGAACTTTGATTAAACCAAGGGGCAGGACACATTCTACTAACTACTATCTGGTGTTGTGTGTGTGGGATTCTGCAGCAGGGTCGAGTGTGTCCTCCTCATCAAAAAGTGAGGGGAGTAATTGTCATCAGACTGAACCTGGCAGCCTCATTTAAAATCGTAATAGGTTGTTCTGTTTTTTAAAGGTAATGTCATGGTCAAGTGAGAAGTTTGAATCTTTCCACTGTGCATATGTTAGTCAATCTGGCTCATACTTATCTGACAGTCACCATACCGGCATTCTCAATTTCTCCATGTGAGGAAGAACATTTCCATAGAAAATAACAGAAAATGAGAGACAAATACATACTTTTTTTGATTTTGGCTGCAAAAACAATGATGGGAAATGTTGTGTCACCGATTAGCACGGTGGCTAATCACATCCATGCATGAAATTAACATACCTAATTTAATGAATATAATTCAGAACAACAGATGAGCAGATTAATAATGACATAGGTGGAGGCCAAGAACCAACTGACCTATACTGCAGCGAGCCCCCATGGAGCAATCAAGGTGATTTGGATTCACTTTAGGGAGCATCTATATTTTCGGTCTGGTCTCACCCACAGAAGTGAAGACTTGCTGTGCTCTGCTCCAGTTATTCTCAATATGGTTACTCAGTCTGTCTGTGTTTCATCACCACATCACTCGCAAAAACAGCCGCACCGATGTGCCTGGAACACAGCCTTCAAGACACGGCGGCTGGGATTTCAGGACCCCGGTCACCTGCTGCATTCTCTGACGTCTCCGCTACCTCTGCCTCAGCAGCACAGACAGAAACCGCCAAAGACGAGGGGATGAGGGGACGGGCTATTTTCAAGACTGTCCACCTGAAACATTCCCGTGGGCGACGACGCGTTCATTCATCTGTCGCCTGTAGCACTCTTGAGTCGTTCGACAATGAGCTAGCTCTCAAAGATAGAAGGAAATATTATCTTTTGCTCGGTTGCTACCGTGACCCCTGCGCAGCTGCCCTCCCTCACTGGCCTCGTCCTCGCTGACTGGCCTCGTCCTCGACCTGAGACACGGCTCTCCTATGTGACTTCCACTGGCCCCTGTCGACTGTATTAAGCTCCCAAAGAAAACACCCTGTGACGTTCAGGTCGGTGCTTGTTCTCTGGTCGGTCCGATGCGGAAGCCCTCCAAATCAACAGACTAATTCCCTAAATTAGTCTGTTGCGTCAGTGTGAAAACTTTTAATCGGCATTCAGCCCCGGGGCAAATTACTCTGCAATAGACCCGGGTTTAAGCGGCGTCAACTCCGATCGGCTCCGTTCGGAGTTGACGCCGGCACACCCGGGTGAACGCGGTAATTTGGGCTCGTTGGTGGTAACAACAAACTGAATCCAGATCAACGATAAGGGAAAATTAACGGTGCACTGCGGCCACATACACGGACTCATCAGGCATCTCTCCCTTCTCACAGCACAGCGGCAACCTTCCTCTTCTTTCACACACACTTCACAGCTCCTGTTAAAGAGCCAGGCTCGGCTCAGAACACTGCGCTGAGTTTGTAAACTTTGAAAGAGTGACAAAGGTACAAGTTATAAGTTAACGTTGGCCACCGGCTCCATGCTGCTCCCAGCTGTTGTTTACTAAACTCTTCTTCTTTGGTTTTATGGCGCGCAGCGCACCTCTTTACCGCCACTGTGAAAAATGTAACTTCTTGTATCTTGTACCTTTGTCACCCTTTCAAAGTTTACAAACTCAGCGCAGTGTTCCGAGCCGAGCCTAGCTCTTTAACAGGCGCTGTGAACTGCTCTACCATCTTCTCCTTCCCACAATCCACGTCACACATCTATATGATAGGTCAGGCGTTAGCCAATAAGAGAGCTTTTTCCCTGCTCATTTGCATTGTTTCAGCAAACCAACACAGGGACCCAGAGGGACTCGGAATGTTGAAAGGAGAGGCAAAATACTTTTTGAAAAGCTTTTTCGAATTGGATTTGAAAAAGGATTTGAAAATGGATTTCGAAAATGGATTTGAAAATGGATTTGAAAAGTTTTTTCAAATTGCTCTATTTATGATGGATTTGAAAATGGATTTGAAAAGTTTTTTCAAATTGCTCTATTTATGATGGATTTGAAAATGGATTTGAAAAGCTTTTTCAAATTGCTCTATTTAATGATGGATTTCAAAATGGATTTCAAAATGCTGTATTTCACATTCCGCGTCCCCCACGGTCCTCCATACAAGTCAGGCTGCACATCCTCTTGTGGGACTGAGGGGGAAGAGGTACGCCATGTTCATGGCAATGCTGGTCAACACACACCATGCCATTATTTTCCTACAAACCTAAAATGATAAAAAGATGACCCAGGTTTAGAAAATGCAAGATAATGCTGATGCAGTCTATAGACTCATATTTTTTGTGAGAATAAATAATATAATTAATTTTTCAGCTGTCCTCTTTATACATACTTTCTCTAGTTTTTAAACAGCTTGCCACTTGCTGTGTCGAAACGCATCTAGGGTTCTTTTTAGGATGCCAATGGAGCCCTTGATGGTGGAGCAAGTACGTGTGCCTCTGATTGACAAACACATCCTGGTGCATCTGAGGGTTGGTTAGTGGTGTCATCAACCAGGGGGAGGGCATTTCCATGGTCTCCTAACAAAACAAGTAGCAAATAATGAAATTAAAATAAATAATGAAATAACAATAGAAGCCCACTATTATTGCCTTTCTGGGATTTTTTTTTTTTTTTACTGATTCTGGAATGGACAAGTATTCACATACATACCGATAAGCCATGCATATACAGCAAGACCTTGTTCGAGGCACATAGCTGTTCTGTAAAAATGTATGAGTTGTGTGACCCTCCTGGAAAGCGTGAGACCACATTCAGAAGGTGGTTCTACAAGTCGCAGATGGGTTGAACATTCATGGAGTGGTAATGCTTAATGCTGATATATGGGAATGGATCTGGAGAGGGTGTCTTAATGCTTTCATGGGTGCAGTCCCATGGTGGTAGGTAAACCAGTAACAGAATAGAATCCCCTCTTGACTGGGACCTGTTCTTCTGCTGTGTAGGGGAATTTTGAGTATTGTGTGGCAAGACAGTTCTGGGTTCGAGGTACCAGTGCCTTTCTGTGTGGAGTTTGCATGATCTCCCTGTGTATGCGTGGGTTCTCTCCAAGTTCTCCGGCTTCCTCCCACAGTCCAAAAACAAGCAGATTGGAGTTAGGTTAATTGGAAAATAACTTCAGGTGTGAATGTGAGATATAATGGTTGTTTGTCTCTGTATGTTGGCGGCCTGTTCAGGTGTACCCGCCTCCCGCCCAATGTCAGCTGGGATCGGCTCCAGCACCCCCCCTCCATGACCCTTAATGAATGAAGCGGTATAGATAATGGATGGATGGATGGACAACACGTGGAGTGCACCGATGGTTGCCTCTGATATTCCCTGTCTCTTAGCTCCCTCTGAAATGTGCCCCTGGCTAAAAAGCCCATGGTGGAGAGTATCTACATGTGTGGAGGTGAGGGTAGACTTTCTGGTCTGGCTCCGCAGTGCTGGCTCCAAAGTATTACACAGCTCCATCATGTGGATGGCTCTTGGAAGCCTAAAGCGTCCCAATAGGTACTCATCACTTTCTGCAAATAAATCTACATGATCTTGAAAGATGCGTTCCCCTCTCAGTGCATGATCTGCAACCTCCTGAAGCAGCAGTATATTATGGTAATTTAAATCATGTAATATTATACAACTGCATAATTGAAGAAAACACAATAACTGATTATTATGTCAGTAGTCAAATGTGTGTAAGTTTGCTCTTGAATGTGTGTAAATTCTGTTCTTAACCACAACTCCTGGATAAGAAAACTTTGTGAATGTCAGAATCTGCAATAGTGGGTTTTAAGAAGAAAGTCTCCCTGGTTATTGGCATGGGTTTTGGCATTTTTATTTTGCTGTATTGTTTTGACAATGTCATTGCCACGTGGAATTCACTTTCAAGCACTTTATGTCTCCCTAAGTGAACTTTAAGTCCCAGATACAAATCATGTGTCAGTGCTTGTGACAGCTGGTGTCATAGCTGGTCTCTGAGGATGTCACAGCTCATAATGTTCGCTGTCATTTCATTTTGCTTCTCACAGTGTCAGGTTGTTGAGGCATTTTTGATATCCTTAGTAACTAAAACAGGCCAATGAATAGAAAACTTCTGTCATGAGCCATGAAAAACAAGTTTGATGTCGCACCCACACAAAACACGATATGCAAGTCATATAGTTTTATTAACATTGGCTCTAAAGAAGATTTAGGACATTTTAAATCTTAAAAAATTGTGTTTTTTAGGCTATCTGAATTACACCTATAGTGAATTGTCAAAACATGAAACAGGAGGTATAAACTGACAGATACAGTTCTACTCAAATAGCACAGAATTGTCTTTCTTTTAAATTTTATTCAGATTGAGTAATTTAAAAAAATGCACTTTCCTTTTTTTATTTACAGATTATTTTAACTGGCATGTTTCTTAAGAGGAAAAACTTTGTACAGCCGAAAAACTACCAAACACGTGAACAGAGATTAAAAGAAAAACAAAGAGACTAAGAACTGTATTACATTTCTAATTTGTCCACATGAATAACTCAATACTCTGCATTAATCAATTTATTCTGCTCTTCACTTTACTTAATTTGCACTTTTAAATAAAAAAACATTCACACAACCTGATAGAGCTTACTATAAACAGTATTATTGATATTGTAATTATGTTTTGTCAAAGATGGCACAATGATGTCCAACACGCAAATACCAAAATGTATCCATGTCCCAAAATTTGTAATAAAAATATTTGCCACAAATCCAAACTAAACTTCTAAATCCAAACACGTCATTTAGATTAGATTATAATGTACATGCCTTAAAAATCTGAATCAACAGTAAGTGCTAAGTAGTCGGGTATCACTGAAGTAACAGGTCTACTCTAGTTATGGAGGAACTAGAAGGTAGAGCTATGTTTCAGTAGTGCGTGTGTCTATAAATACTGAATTAATTCTTGCATTAGTATTGTCACATTAGGCTACTGTGGAGCGACTGTGAGCCTTTTGCAGAGCCACGTTGTTATAATTTTTTTCAGATATTTGGGATTTTCCCAGTTAGCATGTTAAACCATGTTGTACAGTTTTTGACATCCCTTCAACATGCTGTGTTGTCTTGTTTATAGGTATGTGCAGTGTAGTTGAATATTCTGAAATGTTATTTGGTGCTTCCACAATTTCTATTTGAAGGCTGTATTGTGATTTTTGATTTATTCTGAATGATTTATTGATATGTACAGATCTAGAAAAGTATGTAACAATACACTCACTCTCTAGTCAAGTTTAGAGATTGTCTTTCAGTAGGTCAGTAGTAGTATTTCACTGCCCTCAGCTACCTTGTCAATGATGCTGTCCCGGTCAAGTCCCATCAGGATCTCTTTCTCCATTGACATCAAAAGGAAAGCTTCAAGGTTATCCTGAGTGAGGGAGGTTCTCAATCAATTCTTGACGAACTTGAGGGTTGAGAAGGTCCTCTCAGAGGCCACCAGGAACTTGTATCCCATACCAATAATATGGTACGCATCTGTGAGAAGATTGTACTGTGACAAGAGCAAATAGCAACATACTGCACAGTTTTTACATGTTGCACAATGTCTGCTCATCGGCTCTATGATTTCCATCAGATCATCAGATTCTTCCACTGTCACGTCGCTAGCTCCCCTGTCTCTGGTGTTATACCCATCCAAATGGGAGATTTTCAGTCTCTCCCATTGTGTTGCCAGATTTGTAAACTCTGCCTGCAAGTTCCCCAATCTGAGCACAGTACTGCATTCGCTGCATAATGGCGGTGAAAGCTCTCGATTACAGTGTCCAGGATAACATTGTGGATCCTGATGATGGGCTTGTCTTCTGCCACTTCACCTGGCTTTTTCTTCTTTTTTCTCAGACTCTTTGCTGGCATCACAGTCCTGATGCTCCTATAGAATGCCTTTGGCCCACTCAAAAAAAAGGCTCTTCTGCCCTCTTCACACCATCAAAGCACCTGGCACACATTTTCAGGTTGTCTTCAGTTCCTATCACCAAGTGCTGGGCTGTTAAAATATAAGTCTGCTCAAAAAGCACCTGAGGTACCTCAGGAGTGCTTCTAGGAAGCCTCTGGCCTTGACTCTGGCATCAGGTTTCATGGTCTCATCCTCCTCAATTTTTGTCATGGTGATGATCACATATTTGTAGAATGCATGGTCAGGCATCCAAAGACTTTTGTCAAGGCATGGTCCTTGGCCCACCAGCGAGTTTCCCCAATTGCACCAAGCCTTCTGTGACGCTTGCCTTACTGTTTCCTTCCCATACCTGCATGCACTTGTAGGACTCCCTAATGAACATGGCAATGCTGTTCAACAGAGAGAACAAGGATGCACACTACAACCCCAGTGGTGTCTGTAAGCACCAGATTCAACAGGTGAATAACACCATGTGTGAGCTTGGTCAAGGGCCTCTACAGAAAGCAGTGCAGAGAAGCTCTTATACTGTCCCTGCATGTTGGCAACTCCGTTGGTTGAGCTGCCTACACAGTTGTTGATGTTGATACCCACCTTCTCCAGGGTCTGTTTAAGGAGCTCTACAAAATACTGTCCTGATGCTGACTCACAGTAAATGACACTAAAGAGTCTCTCATGGACAATGTCGGTGACATAGCGCAGGACTACTGGCACACTGGTCTTTCCATGTTAAATCCTGTGTGGTGTCAATTTGCACTGAAAACATCCCTGCCTCCAGAACTTCAGCAGCAAGCTTTTCTTGAATTAACATCCTGACATCAATCACCTTGTTGAAAGTTGTTTTGGACAACAAAGTAACAAGGGACCCTCTTCCTGTACCTTTCTTCTCATGTTTTCTCTTGCTCTTCTCAATGCAGTTGTTTACAAGCCTCTTGGAGGCAAACATAATAGTGACTGAGCAACAATACCATTTCCAGGAAATTGCCATGGTCTAAGGTTAGTCGTCAAGGTTATATGCAGCTTCATGTACGTCTCCCCTGTAACTAAGCCAATGCTTTCCAATTACTTTCACAACATCTATAATGCGTTCCATATCCTGCCTCTTCTTCCTGACCTGCTTTCGATGTGCTGAAACTTGTTTTTCACCTAGGAGGCTACTGATGTCTGCTTTTTAGCTCTAAGGAAATAGGCTTCAGCACCCTCTCTAATGGCCCTTGCTCCGCTCATGATCCTCTATTCTCTGATGGACATGCTTCCATGCCTGCATGCCTCCTTTGGTAAATGGACTTTCACTGTCAGATTTTTCAGAAAGCAAGACACACTGAGCAGAATAGGGAGTGGTTTGGAACATTGTAGGACAGACAATTTCTGTTTGTGCCATCTTTTGAGTGGAACACTTTGGGAATGGGTTGTAGAGGAGAAAATAATTCCAAATATTTGGATAGAGGGTGGGAAAAATAGTCAAATGGTTGTTCTCCTTCAATGTCACTTTCCCCTGTCTTTCATTTCACTTGGTTCTCTCATTTCTCTCTCTAAAGGCAGAAAAAAACAGAGCAAGAGCACAATAGCCGCATAACCAGTAACAAAATTTCACCAGATCAAGAAAGGAGGATTCATACTAAAAAATATCTCTTTTGTGCCACCAGAGTTCTCTGCTATAAGCTCTGCACTGTCTTGTTATTAGTAATCCTCTTTCTTAAATACCCAAGATTGTATTAAATCAAACATAAAATAGGCCTATATGTTTCATAACTTCACGTTACTGTGACATAGTAGACATCTTCTCTCTGATCTTTCTGAACTACCACTGCTACTCTCTAGCTAGCTAGCATGTTTACTTATACCACTGACTCACCTGGAGGTGCCATTCGTGAAAACATTGCGTCAATCTTTGCACATTCAGCAGGACATTTTTTTCTGTCTCTCTCTCTCTCTGCTCCACCCTTCCTCTTCTTGGTAGCACTGTCCATCTGTCTCTTGCCAAGGCAGGCCAAGAAAGACCGCTCCAAGAGGCAGTTTTTAAATTTTTTTTTGCATTAATCATGTTTATTTTTTATCAAATATGTCCATCTGAATATATAGTATTCAAGAGTATATGAGAAGAGAATATGTTATGGAATGCCAGTAACTTGTTTGCAATGTAATGTAGCCTAAGGCCCTGCACCAAATATTTTTGTTATCTTGTTTTTTTTTTAAACTGTGCGAATAAATAAATACTAATAAAGCAAGACCAGCGACGTCAGGTGCTGGGCAGTGATGGTAGCACATTTATTAGTTTTGATTGATTTGATGTGTGAGAATGATGATTCTAATGTGTAAGTTGAGCTAAACATTGTGAGGATAAAAGCACAAGAACCCTTGAATGAGGTGTTATGCCCAGCTCATTCAAGAGCATAACAAAGAAGGGAGGTCCACACCTCAACCATTTAAATAAACAACAAATTTATTGAAAGTAATTTTACATTCAACTAAACCAATATGAACAAAGGCCTGAACACAATCAAACCAAACAAAACCAATTCTAGTGCCTGAAAGCCAACAGCCTTCCAGGAAGGAGCCAGAGGTCAAACGGGCAAAAAGGCCAAGAGGAAGCCATCTTGGAACCATTCAGTTTATATAAGCCACAAGCAGGTGAATTCGATCCCTTAACGCGATGGGAGGGGCCAGGTCAGCAGAATGAACCTGAAAGCAAAACCAGAGGCAGAAAACCAAAGACAGGCCAAACAGTATCACACGGCCCAGGGCCGTCACAGAGGGAATTTCTGAATGTAAACGAGTTTCTGTGCTTTCAATGCTGATTCTGTCTTTACATTCACAAAGAAGGCGTCTTTCACAGAATCTCAACACTTCGGTGGGGATAATGAAATGATCAAACGCAGGGGCAAAGTTGGTTTTCAATGAGACTATAAATCCCACATTCACCTTAGTAATTTTTCGGCCTGCCTAGAGTTGCCTAGAGTGTGAAGAAATGAAAGGAGCATGTTGTCTGGACCAAAAGAAGTGAGTTGCCCTGAAGGTTCACGTTGAGTTGGTTTAAGTGTTGCAGAATGTTGCTCAAAAAGCAAATTGCCACAGACAACTTGCCATTGTCCATTAGCAGCAGAAAGCAAGAACTTTTTTGCTTTGACTTCTCCTTTGCTAAGCTATCTGATGTCATTGTAGATGAGCAAATCATTATTGAGCTGCCATATCTGACAAGAGCTGCCAGACAAACAGAGGCGCAATGAGCTAGAGGTACAAATTTGAAATTTATGTATACAAATAAACATAATAATTTACACGACAGAGAGTCCATGGTCTCTTAACTCACTGCTTACAGTCTGGCACACAAGGCTTTGGTGGACAGGGCAATGTTGTGACATTAGTCGTGGAGCCAAGATCGCCAATTCAGCGGTCAGTTCTGACTGTCCTGCACTGCCACTGCCCTAATTCCAATATGACACAAATACCACCTAGTTAAAAAGTGAGACTAGAATAGATTAGAATGAGTTTTATTAACCTTTACATACTGCCTGGGTCTAATTTGACAGTTGACAGCAGTAAAAACACCTTAAATGTTATTCCTTAAGTCTTTTCCCACAGTGACCAAGAATTCATGAAAATTTTAATATTTAAAAATATCATACCTTTGTATAGGTGCTGCAAATTTATGTACATTAAAGATTTTTCGGGTCAAATTAGACCTGTATCTATCTACAAGGATTTTAGATACACCAGTGTGGATCAAATTAAGGAAAAATTGTGGTTTTAGGAAATCTTGAAACTACTATAAATGCCATGTCTGTGTAAATTTTTTATTGGGATATAGTGACAGTAATGAGTGATGCTGTCATTCAAAACTGCCTGCGTTCCCATCATATATGCCCTGGTTTCTTCCAAGATAGGCACCTGTTCGTCTTTGAAGTGTCAGGGGGATTATTCTCAATGTCATACTACACTACCCACAATCCTAATAGTGTAACATCGACGTCTCTGATTGGTGCTTACTGTTACCATGGAAACGCTTCCTACACCTGCGAACTTCATGACGTCTAGTGATGCTGCGTTACATTGTACTCTGAGCTCGGGCGTCGGGGTTGTCATTCCATTAAACCTCACAACTCGAAATTACAGACCTGCGAGTTGGAGGTTGCGACTCGGCTTCTTGAGTCGCAATTCCGACAAATTCACTTCTGGAACTTGAGGTTTTCGTGACAAAACAATACTCTGGAGCCAATTTCTCCTGATGAAGGATCGTGCAGTGTGTGTCATCAGACAGGAAGTCGTGTAGTATGAACGGTACAGCGATATTACGACTTTGAAAATCGTGTAGTTTGTCAGAGGCATTGGTCTCAAGCACAAAAGGAAGCCCCAAGAAGAAGAAGCCTGATGAAAGGCTTTTCTCATAGAGAGTAAGAAAGCAACTCAGTTGAAGCATGAGGAATTCATGGGGCAAATCATATCCACACATACCCTCTGCGAAAAAGGCTGATGAAATGAATGTGGTGTTTTTGAAAGGGCTGAAGGTGTTGTAAGTAAAGGGTTTACATGTTTTGCATTAGTATTTCTTTGTTTTAAATGTAATATGTTGCAGCTACTGGAGAGACTTTATTTTTTCCATTAAAGTAAGTGAGTTTATCAAACATTCAAAAACGGATTACAGTACAAATAGGACACTTTGTTTATTTTACTGCCTGTGTGGCTGACAGGCCCGGATTAACACCCTAGGGTGCCCCAGGGTGACTACTCTTGAAGTGCCCCCCCTCTTCTGACTTTACACGTAAAAAAGTGACATTTACTATGACAGGAACACCATTGATTTACAAGAAAATATAGCTAAAGTACAGGCTTACCGTACATACTCCATAAAAAATTAAGACCCAACCAAAACATGACAAATGCCATACAAGCCCTTCCACTGATGCTCAAATGTCAATGCAACACGTCATGCACCCAAATATATATACCTATATTTAAAAAAATATGACAAGCAAAATTCTGCTTAGGACCCCTCCTACCTGACTCATGAGCTACACAGTTACATCTGACACCCCAGTGCTCCACTACAATCCTCTTTCCTTTATAACTGTTTGATCCATCTGTCAGTCTAAGATTAAATAGATCTATACAGAACAAATTATTTTCTACTAACAAATTTAACCATAGCAACTGTAAATTATAGATGACAATATTTATTAATAATGTAATCAACTCCATCAGGCCCATTCAAACTGGCTCCCCCAGATTTTCTTAAATACATTTCAAATATAAAATACTATTTATACTATGGCTTGTCTGCATACTTGATGGTTATTATTTACTGAGATGTTCATCCGTATCTTCCTGCAGTATGTGCTGCTCATCAACACTTTGAATTCAATGTTTGATCATTAGTCAATCTCAATAAATAGATTTCCATCCTGCATTAGTCCATTTTAAAATGATGTGCACCAATGAGGGGTGACATCATCACATCCATATACTGTATGTCTGGACGGGTCATCACTGGTTGCTGCTTGAAATTGCACACGAATGTGAATTCTGTGAATTTTTATATATAACTGAAGGACAGTTAAGCCGGGCATACACTGTGCGATTTAAGGACGTTTTCGCCCAGATTTTTGAGTCGTACGAATCTTTTTAGAGTTGGACTATTTTCAGCTTCGTCGTGCGTCGTCTGCCGTGCAGTGTACAGTGGGGAGGTCACGAGTCAATTCCTCAAACTCTGTGCCTTTTTCCTGACTGCGCCTGCGTCAAGTGGCAACATGGGTGATTTGTGTACAAGGATAAGAAATAAATAGTATATTAAATATAATAAATAGTCAGTGTGTTGGAGCATATCACTAGTATGGAGGGTCCCTTTGCTGCTGAACGGTCATTGTTTGTAATATAATCAATTATGTTCATTGGAGATATAGTGCGTGCGTGAGTCCTTTTACACCGGCTCCTCTCCTTTTTTTGCCTCTTTTTTGTGGTTTTGGCACACAGATATTGCACATTTCTGTCTTGTCAGCGTTCTTCTTCTATGGTAAACACAAACGTCTCTGCCTCAGAGGAGCTTTCCGCAGGAGCCGACGGGCATTTCACATGCACAGTGTGAGCAGTCAAGTCGTTGCTGACGGTTGACCCGTGAAGTGTGAGCACATCAATTCTGAGCTTTGGCTTACTCGGACAGTTTGAGTTGGAGTTTAACAATAGCATTTCTTAAATCGCACAGTGTATGCCGACTTTACGCTTCATCCTCTCACAATATTCACTGACTTCCTTTGACATGAGGGGGAGGTGGGGCGACTCTGGTCTCATAATCATTTAGTGCCCCCCCATTGGCTGGTGCCCCAGGGCACTCGCCCAATTCTATATATTGATAATCCAAGCTTGGTGGCTGTTGTTTTTTATTTATATATTTTATTATTTATTGGATGTATTTTCTAAATATCATTTCTGAATGAATGTGCCTTTTATATGCTTCACACTGTATAGTATTTTGAATGGATATTGCACATTTGTAGTGCACTTCAAAGAATTCTATTCTATTTTGCCCTACCTTGTCCTATTGTGCAGTTATTTTTTATACAGTTGAATAAATAGACATCTTGCAAGAATTATGTTCTTTATTGCATTATTCAATGTAAAACAAAAGCAAACAGAGCAGTGAAGCATTCTTTGCAGTACAAAGGTACAAAAAAAGGGAGCATTGAACATACTAGGGCAGCTATTTCTTTCCCATTGTTCAACATTTTGTTGTACTGTAAATTTCCACCAGGAGCATGATGGGAAATAATTTCAAAGGGAATCTAGTTACAGTCTTGTAAATAGTGACCCTTCAAGATCCCCAGTCTTTGCAAAATCCTAGACTGCGACTAAAAACTCTGTGACTAATGACACATTGGGCCTCATGCCAGATTTGTTATAATGATACTAATGATAATGATTATGACCGATTTGGATCCTGTAACTCTGGTGTCAAAGAAACACTACGAGACAGAGAAAACAGAGAGTTAGTGACCATGTTAGTGACAGGTGAGGAGCAGGATTTGAATTCAATTTTGAATTTTACAGGAAGCCAATGCAAAGATGCTAACACTAGAGAAATATGATCTCTTTTTCTAGTTTCTGTCAGAACTTGTGCTGCTGCATTTTGGATTAACTGGAGGCTTTTCACAGGCATATTGGTGGATCCTCACAGTAATGAATTACAGTACTGCAGTCAACAAATGCATGCACTAGTTTTTCAGCATCCTTTTGAGATAGGATGTTTCTAATGTTCTTGATATTGCACAGGTGAAAGAAGGCTGTCCTAGAGACTTGTTTTATGTGTGAGTCAAAGGACATGCCCTGGTCAAAGGTAACTCCTAGGTTCCTCACAGTAGAGCTGGAGATCAAAGTTATACCATCCAAGGTAACTATATGATCAGATAATGTTTTCTGAGGGGTTTAAGGTCGAGTACAATGACCTCAGTTTTGTCTGAATTTAGAAGTAAGAAATTATAAGTCATCCAGGCCTTTATGTCTTTAAGACAGTCCTGAAGTTTGCCTACCTGATTAGTTTCATCTGGCTTTATCGATAAATATAGCTGGGTATCATCTGCGTAGCAATGGATATTTATGTGGTGTTTTCTTATAATATTGCCTAAAGGAAGTATATACTGCATACAGTGAAAAGTATTGGTCCCAGCACAGAACCTTATGGAACTCCATGACTAACTTTTGTAGAAATGGAACAAACTGAGATCTATCTAAAACAATTGTTGTGCTGTTCCTTTATACTCAATATTGTTTTCAAGTCTCTGTAATAGAATCTTGTGATCATTGGTGTCAAATGCCAAATGTCAAATGTCCACTGTCTGAGGCCATGAGAAGGTCGTTGGTAACCTTCAGCAGTGCTGTTTCTGTTCTATGATGTTTTGTAAATAGTCACATAATTGGTTAGCAACAGATTTTTTTGTATTTTATTGACATGAAGGGGAGGTTTGATATGGGTCTATAGTTAGTTAAGATATCTGGGTGTAGAGTCAACTTTTTAAGAAAGATATATAGATAAAACTTTATTCATCCCACGCCGGGGACATTTACTCATGAGAGCAGCAGAGTAGGACAAAGAGTAGCAAAAAATGTATAATCAAATATTCAGTCATTCAGTCGCTACACCCAAGGCAATCACCACCAACTTGTATCAGCGTTTGACACAGTGCCACAGGGAGCTACATGATGAGTGTACGGCCAGCAAGTCAGTAAAAGTAGATGAAAATGTCTCACATAGGTAAAGACCACCACAACTATTCCCTTGTTAGAGACATACTGCTAACACCATCACAGTGTGTTCATTCACTGCTCTCTCCCCTTCTCCTCTTTAACACATCTCACTCTCTTTCAGTGTGTGTGCTTGTGTGCAAGTGCATGCATAATTATAATCGCAAATCACATTGCAATATCTGCCAGAAAAATCTCAATTCAATATTTTCCCCAAATCGTTCAGCCTTACTATGTACATATATACAGAGTGCAAGTATTGCCTTGTGAAATAGAGGTTCAACTACTGCCACCTTTAAGGCCTTCAGTACATAGCCTGATAATAGAGATACATTGATCTGATCTAGTTTGGAACAGTTGATTAAAGGTAATACATCCTTAAACAACCTTGATGGAATAGGATCTAAAAGACAGGTTGATGGCTTGGGTGAAGTAACCAGTAAAGTCAACTCATCCAGATCTATAGGGGAAAAGCAGTCTAGATATAAATTATGTGATACTATTGGTTCTGAGGCTAGAGTGTTGGAAAGTGTATCTTTGCTATTTCTGTGCTATCATCTTTTCCAGAGGGCTGACAGTGTCGAGTGTGGTATTCAATGAGGCTGCTGTACAATCAACAAGATAGTAAATTTGTGTGGGAGTAAAGTTTTGGTAATTATCCTGCACTGTACTGACACATGGCCATGGAGAAGATAATGACTTGAGTAAGGTTGAGTACTTACTGCAACTGGAAATGACCTTACCGTAGCACGTCAGTCCTCAATGTTTCTGTCCTGCACAGGGAGGAAAAAAGTTGTTGATTCAGATCATTTACCTAAAATTCACTACAATTAGCTCATGACATCTTGTCAAACCACAGAGGAGACAGGAGAGTTCATACAACAAAGCGTTATATGTTCACTCGTGCCGTGGTAAAGCGCGCAGTTGGTGTTTTGAGTGGATGTGCCTTACCACAGCTGATGGTAAGCTGCTCCACACGTATTATGGCACATATTTTTTCCATCATATCAGTGACAGCGGCTTCACCTAGACCTCCTTGCAGTCATCGATCGCCTTACTATGGTGAGTGTTTTAGAGAGTGTTTTAGTAGAGTTGTGATCTCAAGTATCTTCACTGTTGCTCAGAAGGATTGACAGAGGATAGACACATTGGCACTGTGGATAGGCTTTGCTGCAGAGAGAAACGGGAGCAGATTAACTCTACCGTTGTCGTAACAGCTGTTGTGGATTGAGGTCATGAACTCCAAGCAGCTTTTCTCTACCATAAATCTTCTCCTCAAGCTACAGACTCTCTCACACACCAATACCACAGAAGAGTAGTGCAATAGCTTCATCACTTTCATCACGACAAAAGTCGACACCATCCGCTCTCTTCTCTCCAGCTCCCCTGCTCTGTCAGTCCCTACTGCTGACCCACTTCCTGACATTTTCCAGCATCTCTACTGCTTCCCCAAGATCTCTCAGCTGGAGGTTGAGGACAAACCTTCCACCTGTACCCTGGACCCTTTTCCTACAGCCCTGGTAAAATCTAACATCTGCACTCCAAGTCCCCTGGACACCCAAGTCATAAACCACTCACTCCAGGCTGGTTATGTTCCATTTGCTCTCAAAACTGCTGTCATCAGGCTCAAAAAATCCACCTTAGACCCAGAAGTCCTCGCCAACTACAGTCCCATTTCCAACCTCCCATTCATGTCAAAACGAGTTGCCGCCCATCTTGGAAGGTGACAGTTGACAGTCATACGATAGAGCTCAGGTTAAGTTGTCTAAAAATCTACTTTTTAACCAGTTTTAGGCTTTTTAGATTTTGGTTGTTTTTAATACAGTTCTTAAGCCAGCTAAAGGATTATAATTTTACTCATCGATTGTTGGTTTTAACTTGTTTTAAGTTGTTCATGGACTGTTGCTTTAGTGGGGGCCCGTACTTAGTCCTATGGCTAAGCTAAACAAAACAACCATGTCCTGTGAAGACAACCTGCTTAAGGAGGCAAACTGCTCGACATCCAACTATCAGTCTGACCACCACCCGTCCTGGACCAAAGTGGTTGTCCGCGGCTGAAAGAGGGTCTCTGCCTCGGCTACTCCATTCAGTCTCTCAAACCGTTTTGAAGCTCTGCCCCCGCCTGGGGAAAGTCCAGGTTATCATCCTGGTGCAAGCTTAGCACCCACGGCTCCCCAGCTCGAATGTGCAGCACACCTGGTGGTGATAGCCGGTGTTCCTACCGCTCGCCACCACATTAGCCCGCAGTCCAGGGGCAATGGCTCGGTACCCTTGCAACCTGCGGCCAGCAAGGCTATGACATCCGAGTCAGAATCGGTCTCCCCCGCTGTTGTCAAGTGGGACCTAGGAACTCCCCGATGCAAATCGGGCTTACCAGCTGTCATCACAGGCTAAAACTTCAGCCTCACGTTGGAAGCTTCTGAAGGAGGCTGTGATCCAACGCTCCAGTGGTCTTCATCCTGGACTGGAAGCAGCTGCCCCGATGGAACATCGACCATCCTCCATCCTGGAGAATCCAAGCCCTCCAAGTCTACTGTTCCCCCTGACAACCCTCATCGTGTGCGACTATCCGCTTTTTTAACGCCACCACACACTGTATCCCCTGAGCCACAATCAAGAAGATCACTGACTTACTGCAGGGGCTACTGAAATCAATCCCTTCATCGATAAAGCGTGTTGTTGTTCATGTAGGGACCAACGAATCCCTCCGTGGCTCAGAGCTGGTAAAAAGGGAGTTTAAAAAACTGTTGGGCTGCCTACAAGACTGTGACCTTTCGGTGTCCATCAGTGGTCTCCTTCCTACTCTGGGCCGCGGAGAGATTCAGCAGGATTTAATTCCTTAACGCTTCACTCCCGTCCAGCTGCAGATACTTTGGTTTTAACTTTGTTGACAAATAGTGTTACCCCTCTGAGCACGGACCTGTCGACAGAGAATGCGTCATGTTCTAAAAGTCCTCATAACACTTGACCAGTTTATGCCGTTTTAGAAGACGTAGAAGGCTACCGTTGTTGTTAGCGGACTTCTAGCCGTCCATTTTAGATCCACTGTCGACTGGTCAAAAAAAAAAAGTTACACTGAAAAAAGGACCTCTCACTCCTCCTGTTTACTCCTACAACTACAACTGATACTCCTCTGTGTCACTGCAGATAGGAACTGCTTTGCAGAAGTGACTTTTTGGGTTTGAAAAATCAAAGGACTTATTTGTAGAAAAATGTACATAACTTTTGATTTGCATTAGTAGGAATGTTTGAATTGTTTTCCCTTATAGCCAAGGCTTCAAAGAACAGCTTTCAAGAGGGAAAAATGTTCATCATTGTTGTTAGGTGTGTCATTATAATGAATGTCTCTGAGGAAAACTGTGGGAAACTAAATTTCCGTTTAGTTTTTTCTTTTGTTATTATGGTCATATAACTATTTATACATTCATGTGACATCACTGTAGCATACATATTCTGATAGCCTAGGTTGTCCTGAAAAAAAAGATGATATAAATTGAGTGTACATCACAGGGTTGAGGTTTGACGAGCATTATTAAACGAGGTGACGTGGCGGACCAAAAAATGGCTCAAAGATGCATGGATGTTTGTTGTTAGCATTCACAAGTTTCCATCCAGTCAAGATGAGAGTCAAACAGTAACTGTTCATCATACCAGACAAATGCACACTCCTCCACTCTGCACTGAGGTCTTCATTTTGGATCCAACTCACTGTGGTAGATCTGAGTGGCTGATTATGTGTGTATCGCTGCTCTGCCACATTAACCTTGTAATGACACCTCAAAATAACTCCCATTAGCACTGGTATCCACATTGGTATTTCCACTTACACCTACTATCTATCATCTGTGAACACGTTTGAACACTAAAGCCTGGGAGCACTCTTCATATAGCAGGTGATTAAAATCTATCAACCTGTCTCTCTGTGAGAGCGACACCATGGGGCAAATGTTAATGTGGGTCATACCAGTGAAGCTTTTTGAACCCATACACATGGACCCAGGAGGAAGAGACTGTATGGGAAGGTTTAGGGGAGGTCTTGATGCTTTAAGTTGGTTTTCAGATGTAGGGTGAATGAGGGCATTGTGGAGGGACAGCGTGATCAAAATGCCCATATCAAATATTAATGGAGTGATACACGTCTGGGTGAAGCAAAATAGTAAAGTTTTCTGTTGTTTTTTATTCTGTTGTGTTTGTGTCTGAGCTCAGTGCGCAGAACGGAAAAACATTTAATTTGCACTTGAATCACCAGCTTACCCTGTGTCTCAACACACTGCCAGCTGTATATAATTTAATTGTATAATATTTCATCAGGAATATATTTGGAATACGATTAGATTAGATTAGATATTCCTTTATTCGTCCCACAATGGCGAAATTTGGTCGTTACAGCAACACAGTGGACAGAATATAGAAGAAATAGCAGAAGAGAAATTTTTAAAAAAGCAGTATGTATGTACAAAATATAACAAAATATAAAAATATAAATAATATGTACAGAGCAGTAGCAATAGTTGCACATGGGGAACAAATATAAATATTGCACAGTTGGTTATTGCACAGTGGTTGAGTCCTGTGTGTGTGTGAGTGTGTTCTATTTGGAGCAGTGCTGGTTGTACAGTCTCACAGCAGCAGGAAGGAAGGACCTGCAATACCGCTCCTTCACACACTTAGTGTGAAGGAGCCGGTCGCTGAAGGAGCTGCTTGGTGCAGAGACAGTGTCCTGTATGGGGTGGGAGTCATTGTCCATCACTGATGATAGCTTAGCTACCATCCTCCTCTCTCCCACCACCTGCACTGTGTCCATGGGGCATCCTAGGACAGAGCTGGCCTTACTTATCAGTCTGTCTAGTCTCCTCCTGTCAGCTGTTGACATGCTGCTGCTCCAGCAGACCACTCCATAGAAAATGGCTGATGCCACCACAGTGTCAAAGAAGATCCTCAGGAGCAGCACTCCAAAGGACCTGAGTCTCCTGAGCTGGTACAGTCTGCTCTGGCCCGTCATGTAGAGTGCCATGGTGTTGTCTGTCCAGTCCAGTTTATTGTTCAGGTGAACACCCAGGTACTTATAAGAGTCCACTCTTTCCATGTCCTTTCCCTGGATGTTCACTGGTGTCGTGGGGGGTTGATCGCGTCTGTGGAAATCCACCACCAGCTCCTTCGTTTTACCCGCGTTGATCTGGAGGCGGTTCCACTGGCACCAGTCCACAAAGTCCTGAGTCAGTTCTCTGTACTCCCTGTCATCGTCATCTGTGATGAGGCCGATGAGGGCAGAGTCGTCAGAGAACTTCTGCAGATGGCAGGTGGCTGTGCTGTACATGAAGTGTGCAGTGTACAGGGTGAACAGGAAGGGAGCCAAGACTGTTCCCTGTGGCGCTCCTGTGCTGCAGACCAATGTATCAGAGACACAGTCCCTTGTCCTCACATACTGTGGGTGGTTGGTGAGGTAGTCTACAATTTAATAACCACTTTAGACTAACACAATTTTCTAAGACAAGTTCTGTAAAATCTGTAAGACAATTATCTTACTTAGCACTTTTGAGTGGTTGTTAAGACTAGAAAGCTTTGTTAGTCACAGTTTTTGTAACACGTTTTTAATTGATGTCTTCTTAGCATTTGGAGGCAACAGCTCTTGCCACCCTGGTGGTGTATGGTGACATGTTTCCCTCGCAAAATGTGCATGTCTCTGCTCTGCAGTAGTGACAGACAGACTGACCTTCAAGTCACATTTCCAAACAGTTTGTAAGAATGGCTCTTTCTAATCTAGTTTATTATAATTATAATGTAAATAAGCACAGGAATTTATCAAATTTGACTGAATATTTGTGCCCTTTTGTCTGAAAATAATCAAAATATAATGAAGGGAAGCTGAAGTAATGTCAGATGGTTTCTGCTGCTAAAGCAGAGGAGAGAAGTTAATGTGTGATGAGGTCAATCAGACTTCATTCAGAATCATGGGATACATTGAATTGTGTGGATAATTTTCTCATCAAACATACAGTATTTAGTCTTTATTACTATTTACCATCACACAGTCTTCTCGTGTTGTTTTGAGCTGCAATGATAGAATAAAAAGTAAAACACTTGACTCTTGTCTCTCTCTACTACCTCATATCGTCCTTGATGAGCTGTAATAGCACATCCTCTGTCTTCGTCTTCTTCCTCCTCCTCCTCCTGGTTACCCACTGCTTCACTTGGCCCTGCTTGGTCCTCTGGGATTGATGCAATTAGGACAGTGGGGACAGTGGAATGCCTCTGTCCCAACACCTCATCCATGAGAACAAACCATAGCCAAGTTGCAGCAGTGGGATTCCCACTGACTCCCTCTCCTGACCCTGGATGCTTGCAATCCTAACACAGAGGAAATCTGTTACAGTCATAAACAACAGCAGCAAAACACGTTCCAGCAAGTGTTTAATAAAATGACATGGTTAAAACAAAGATAATTTAATTTATTACCCATCTTCTCTAGAATTGCCCTAATTACTGAGAGAAAACAATTAAATACATAAATCATGGTTATATACAAACATAACAGATTGGTAAATGTGATACAGCAGGACAAACCCCTAGATGAATAGAATATGAATAGATACATTTACTTGGGTGCCTTATTTTGGCATATTTTTGAATGTTCACTGCTAACTTGCCGGTGACAGCAAAAGAGGAAATTGCCCCATCTACTGGTTATCTTGTTAGTGTAGTGTGAGGGCAAACTTAGGAAGTAAAAGACGGTCAAATGGAGATGTTACCGATGTGCTATTGTTAAAGTACCTCCATGCTACACTGGCCGAGTGTTTGGCTCCGGTATATGAGAGGTCATCCTCCCCCTCAGTTGAATAAGACTGCTTCTTGCTTCCTTAAAACACGGCAATAGAGTCCATTTCCATTCACACCACTAACAAAAGCAGAAAAACATCCAAGGTCAGGTTTGCAGTGTAATCAATTATTTTTTAAGTGCGTTACGTTTCTAATGTGCTGGGCAAATTTAATATTCAACTGTCTGAAAGCAAGCAATATTCACAACCTGTATTATATTGACGTTCCATTTATGGATATAAAATGAGGTACATGTTACCAACGAAACCTCCACAGTCGTATTGACATATAAGTCTACCATTGAACTTCTTAAAGTAGAAAGTGAAGGTTTTTAGTGCTTTTATTACAAAGGCAGGAGTGGCAGTAAAATACAGCAGCTCCAAGGACTGTCACACAACTTAACACATTAATATTTTACAGAAATAATCAAGTTTTAAGGCCCCTCAGCATTTTAAACGTGTTATATATATATTTGAAAGAATATTCTCAGTTCCCATTATCGTTGGTCACCATTATCTCGGAAGGATTCACCAGTTGGATCCTTTGTTGCTCGTTGCTGGAAGGACACATTCATTCGCCACGTTTGAAGGAGCCCACGAACTGGGTCGACCGAGTTGCAAATTTGTGATGCAATCAGTCTACAAATGTACCCTCCCAAGGAGGCGGCCCCTTAACTGGGACACAGCTTGTATACGCAGTTTTCCACGGAATTGTGTTTGTTTGCTTATAGGCAGAAAGGATTTGCGACAGAGTGAGTGCCTTAAATACTCAGTGAAGAGAAGAAGTTACTGAAGATATATTTAAACTTTAAATATTTCAACACCAGCACATCTTTATGACATGTGAGAGCACTGCTAAGCAGATGGGAATTTCCAAGGCACTGTTGGAAAACTGTCCCAATCCAACACAAACACACACACACACACACACACACACACACACACACACACACACACACACACACACACACACACACACAAACAGACATCTAGACACTTTACACCCTCTATTGCTTTCCTGCTGTTCTGTTGAGACTCTGAGCCACAGTAAAAAAACTTTTTCAATTACAGCCATCTAAACTCTGGCAGGTTGGAGAATACACCTCATCATATTCGGCTGAAGAGAGAAGCTGAAGAGGCCATCTATCAAGCTCACTAGATCAAGAGTGTCGTACAATATCACTTCATCTTTAACCCTGTTTCTCTGTTTATATACTAATAATCTTGCAACAGCCATGGCCCTGGCAGTGTTGGTGCCCTAGGCGAGATTCTTGATTAGCGCCCGCCACCCCACGGTGTCCAACAATAATCACCACTTCATTTAAAAAAAAAAACTTTAATGCAAGAAATTACATATTGATAAACATTGTACAACATCTAAGTTTTGTGCAATTAATAATGATAATAATAATACTACTACTACTACTAATAATAATAATTGTAAACTCATGACTGACAGTTTAGGGACAGTTTGTCTGTTTCTATTTAAAAGAGTTCAGGACTGAGCTAGAATTTGGACCCAAATGCAGACGACCAGACTCAATGAAGGTTTTAACAGATTTAATAGTCTTTCAAGGGAGAGTGGGTGAGGATTGAGGGTGGTGACGTCGAGCAGTTGGGTAGAGGAGCAGGAACAAGGCAGCGTGAGTTCGGCAATGGTTTTGTGACTGAGTTTTAGATTTAAGCAGGAAGCGTTTCAATGGACAAAAGATCAGAGAAGGCAAAATCAGCTTCAGGAAAATCACCGAACAGGATGTAAACAAAGTCATAGAATCAAATGTCCGACTCTAGTATTTTACCACGGTCGAGACTAAACCATCTGGTGACGAGGAGTCGAAGGGTACGGTCGAATCGCAAAATTAGCTTAGGAAGTTTCCTAAATCTTGACGTTACCCGGAAGTATTTCATCAGCCGTCATGATAAGAGCTGTTCGGATTCTCTAAATGCAAAGAAAAGGTGCTTCAATGCTTCCTTTCCAATCTCCTTTAGCATAGCGTACACTGGACTGGTCCAGTGGTCCTATGCGAAAGGAAAGGAGAAAAAGACACCCGACAATTCATTGCGGCAGCGATATTTGAAAGATTCAATCCATTCAAGTAGAAGTAGAAGAAGAAGAAGACTATGAATATAAACCAGAAGAGACACACGTCATCATGTCAGATACTGTTACATATGAATCATTTACATCTGATGTCACACGGTGGTAAAACACACTGAAATATGCTGATGGATCTTCGGAAATGTGTAGTTTCACCACAGCAGACACATCAACAGCATCTGCTGTCACATGACGATGTAGTTTAGTGAAAGTTGAGTCGGATTCTCTGAGCAGAACTGTCGGCCTTTCCTAAGTCGTCCTCCTTTAAACCTTTCTTTGACCTCAGGACGTTTTTCCATTGAGTTCAAGGGATAGTAGAGAAGTAGAGAAGAAGGACAATTTAACCTCACCTGAAGAGTCACAGCTTTAATGCAGGAGATAAGAGCTTGATCAGGAACAGGCGTGCAGCCCAGCGAGGAGCTGAGGAAGACCACGCCCACTAACACACACACGCACAAACACAGAACTGATAGACAGAATAGGATTAGTCAAGGCAGAGCCGTGACATAAAGTCTGTTTTTGTTGATAATGTTGTTAGCACTTGTTAACAATATTCTATTGTCGCCACGAGGGAACACACTTGTGTTATAAACAAACTTTCTTGTGGCGCCACCCCTTGCATTTACTCTGGTGGTGCGGAAGTATCCCTGCGTATGTTAGTGAAAAGGTTCTGTGTTGTGGATTACTGTCTCCAGAGTTTTGTCTTGACCCAATGGAACTCGCCCTATTCTCTGGTGTCTCAAGGGAGTAAACCCCACCACCGATGTGAAGTGTTCGTCTTTCACTACTGCCTCGGTCCACACCTAATGCTACACCTCAACCCCAAAATAAATAGATAAACAGTTCACATCCACTGAAAATTGTATACATGTAATGATGACTAGGGCGAGGTTTATCTTCTTAGCTGCTAATGCTCTGCTGATATTTAGCCTCATAACAGATTGATTCAGATGATAGCTACAGGGGAGACACATGGGGCAGATATGAGCTCTGCTACAGAGAGTGGGATGTGCATGTTTAAAGGCTGATCATTTAAACGCACATAGCAAGACATTTCTGATTTATCAATTTAATTGTGTAACTGGGCTTTCATTTCTTACAAATTAACCAAAAGTATTTTAGGAAATGGTCGTTTTTAGGACGAGTTGGTTAAAACTAGTAAAGACCTGTAAAGTTTTTAAAAGTATAAAACAAAGCAGCTCCAAAACTAAATATATATAGGAATAAATAATAATTTCTTTGAAAATAAAACTGGTCATGTGCAGCCAGAGTTTAAAAAAATGAAATACCTTTTATACAGTAACAGTATAAAACAATAATATGGTACACCTCGCAGTTTTACTGCCAAATTGCTGACAACTTTGCAAACTCTACCTAACGCTACACTACCAGAAATGACTTCTGCTTTGCCAGTTCTTGCCAGTGACAGTACTGTGCAACTGCTGTTTTGGAGGGGCGAAGAAGAAGTTATTTCTGGTAGCGTAGCATTAGCCACAGCTAGTGAAAATGTCAGCAATTTCACGTATCTGAGTCCGACGAAAGTGCAGGTTTATCCGGGTGAAATTACAGACATGGTATCCAAACATACTTGTATAAAGTTATTGAAAGACCAAACAAACATGGGCAGATGCAGTGGACGATCCATTTCTATTGTGTTAGTCCTTCTGCAGAGAGGATGCTGGGCTGAAGAGACTCGGCTCCTCTGAGAAAACATGGCTCAGGTGTCAGATGTGGCAGGCGGGCTAAAGCTCTTAACTCTGCCCTCAGAGATATTGCCCCCCTTCTATTAATCTCTCTCTCACACACACACACACACACACACTCTCTCTCTGGGGATTCACTTGAGCAGCACGACGGTTTGTGGGGATTATAGTTGAAGGTAAAGATTAGAGGGCTTCTGTGGCATCATCTTGTAGGATCATATCTTTTTCTATGTTGCTTTTTGTCTTTTTCCCCCATTTCTTCAGAGTTTACGTGCTCTCTCTCTCTCACAAACACACACACACACACACACACACACACACTCCATATGGCCCCAGAAAGCTCTGCAGAGCTCCACAGGGAGCTATCAAGGTCTAATTAATGGTGGGTGCAGTTATATTTTATGATAGGACATAATCGGGCTCTAATTAGTGTGGAACAGGGCACAGTGGTGTGATTTATGACCTGTGAGGATGATCACTTGGTGGTGATTTAAGAGCCGACATTTCCATCTCATGTAGCCCACTTGTAGTTACGCTCCAGCCTTCACATCCTCTGTGGAGGCATTCCTTAACCAACAGCAGATGACGGAGAGGTTGATAGCAGGAAGAGGACAGGTAATCATGAAGGGAAATATACACAGAGGAGCATTACTTCTTTATTTGCACACCAAGGGAAGTGGTGAAGATATGGAGTTGTAGCTTCACAGAGCCACACTGAATCCCTCAATCTCAGTTTTCAGATATTGTTTGGCAGACATCGACTCGGAATTAACTTGTAAAAAGCTGGATCAATCAGAAATATTGGCGTAAAAGGGTGGGGGGAGGGGCTACAGGTGAAAAACCTTTCACCTGTAGCCTCTGCTCCGTTTGTTTGCCATGCAGGAGACTGGTCACCCGTCCCACTGTGAGGGGCGGAGTGCGCGCAGGCAGGAAGAAACCCGGTTCATCCAATCATTTTCTTTGGACCGAACTTTCTGATTGATGGTGGTTTTTACAGTCCTGCTTCGGCCACAGATGAGGGATTATTTCTGTTTCATTGTCAGATCATTCAATCTATTCATCGCTATCGGAATGTTACGAGAGTTTCAAGTAATATGACAGAAAGTGCTTCTCACAAAATTTGTCTACCCTACCTTCAACAATGAAACACAGCAGCCATGTGGTCGAGCAGCCAGCTTTGATTCTGCCATCTTTTTTGTGGTTTCTTTGTTTATGTTGTGCATTGGTTTGGGCTAATTTGGTTATCAGCAATAATTTATAATTATCAAAGGTAATTATGAATTATGAAAATCAATAGAGCTTATTAATCAATGTTAATAGCAACGGGGCACCACCCGGAAACCAGGACCAATAACCAAATCGTCAATTCAGTCTTAAGAATTAAAGGTGTTCACTCAAAATGTTCATATCTGGTAGATATGAGCATTTATGGAGTGAACTGAAGGTGTGAATTTGAGCACTGACTCTGTCAACCGGCCAATATCACAATGTACATGTAAATAACACAAAACAACTTCTCTTTAAAGTATAACAGCGTTTATTAACTTTTGCAATATCAATGTAGAATCAATACTACTTTTTATCAACAAATGTCTGTTATAAGCTAAGCTACCATAGGCGTGTGCCCGTGAAAAGGGTAGGAGGAACAAAATGGCGGACGTGACCTGGGATGTCACGTGGCGCCAGAGAAAGGTGGGGCGTGAGACCTCAAGTTAAATGGCAGCTACCATTAAACATGTGACTCTAACAAAGGAGAGATCAGGGAAGAAGTTAACTTCGGACCAGGATCTCTCCAGCACCCACAGGTGTGTGTAAATGTTTGTTAGTACGAAAGCAAAGGGAAAGCAATCAAAGCAGCAGTAAGACTCATGCGATGATGACTGACGTCCAGCACCTGGTCCATGACGCAGGGGCGCAGCGGCTCAGCTGTCCGATACAAACTTCACAGCAATACACAGTAAGTTAAACTTACTGAAACACACATAAATAGCCTACGTTCTGCCCAGAGCTAAAGCCTCTCACTGTACTCCTTCGCGGGGGAACAAGCATGTGTGGTTTGTCCTCGGATAATGCGATGCTACTGCCGGCAATGCGCGGTCCTCTGTGTTCAGATCGACCGGCGGTCAACTCGGTTGAAAGACTGTGGGTTCAGGTCTTTCCTTCTGCAGGGATCAATCGATAGAGTGTTCCGTCTCGGCGGCTCTTGTCTTGGTACCGGTGCTGTGTGCGTTTCCAAACACGCACAAGGAAGAGAAAAAAAAGGCGGATTCCGTTTTCGTCCAGCGAAGTCAGGAATCCTGGGGCCTGGTTCAGCTGCGTGCACGGTCACTTCTTTTGGTTTCTAGAGTAATCGTCGCGGTGGACGAAGTCAAAGTGAGAAGTAGTTACCTCCTTTGTAGGACAGAGGAGCCCACCTGATCAAAGCGGGTTTCTTTCCTGGAGAGCGATGAGCGGTGGGCATCGCATTGTTTTATAGAGTCTGTGACGTCATGAGACCCCTCGCGGTGCCCTGCGGGTCTCTGCCTATGAGATGCTGTGTCCAAATCATGCCCCCAGGTGGGAGATGCGGGATCGCAGCAGGTCGCTGCGGGGGTCCAGGGTCTGGGCTTCCTTTCTTTGTTCTGCTGTTTCTTCAGCAGACCATGTGGCATTCCAGGTTCTCATATATCCACGGTGCTCGTGCACAACATTTACATGTCTTCTGCTTTGTTCTACTTGTCTGACCTTTGACCCCACCATAGCCATCGAGTCTTTGCACGCACACACACGCACACACACACACACACACATCAGAATTATGAATTATTCATCAGAATTCCAAAGTATAATTAATGAGACTAAGTCAGTGAACAGGCTATCATTTCCATTCCTTTGAAGAATGCTGCCCTGAGGTAAATGTATTCATATTAATATTTGATTCAATTTGACACAAGCCCAACCAAATTGGTGCTCTAGGTGAATCGGTGCACTTGAAGCACAAGAGTACGTTATCACAGAAAGTGGAGTTTGCCCTTTTTCAGAATGAGACAAAAGGAGGATTTCTTATTTTAGCTGTACAATCTTAACAGGGGGAGTTCCAAACCAAATCACTACATATTCATTATTTATTTATTGAGTTTTATGTAGCTCTACATGCCTATTACCATAATGAAGAGGACTTGAATGTAGGACTTCTGATTGATATTGATCAGATCTCCCTAAATTGTTACATTATCTAAGCAAAGAGAATATATTACCTAATATGGTCTGAAGAAATTGTTGATAAGGAAACAAATGGCCTCGGAATTGAGTTTTTTCTGTTATGATTTTGTGTGTTTGAAGCTTGTCTCCATGTCCTCTTCATTTCCTAGGTATTTTTATTAAGACACGGTGTGCTACGAGTTAATTTGACTCTCTTGGTTTTGTAGGTGCTATATAATCAAGAATAATTGTACATGGTTCCATGTACATAGAAATTCAGACAGTGGGTTATTGTATCCACTGTTAGTGGATGGTTCCGTTTCGCAGCCCTTGCATTGAGCACTGGAGCTGAGAACTACCACCTGGCTCCTGTTGCTGTACTACATTATCTGTACGGCAATATTAACAGCTTTGACTTAAAACCTGATATGTGCTCTGGAATCCATGAATGATAATTTGATTTCTTAACATTTTGGGGCCCAACCCTAACTTTACAACTGTATGTGCTATTTCTTGTGACAAGTATATGCAGAACTGGATTTTTGAGGTATGGTATAAAACTGTTTTGTGGTACTGTGAAAGAGAGGGTGTATCCATCGTAGATCAAATCTGAGGTACATCACGGTAGAATGTTACTATGCTAAGAACAGGATCTTTTAAGTTCCGGTTGGTAGTAAATGCTTCTTCTTCCTGACAAGCTCTTGGTGTGTAGCTTTTGCTATTCTGAAAACAGCAATGTGACACCAAAAACCTTGTTAAAGCATTTGAGATGTAATCACTATACAGAATATGATGGAGTTAGGCAGCCGCGGAATGAAGAAAAGGAGAAGAGACGTGCTGCTGGAGTGAGACAGACTCACTTACTTGGTCACCATCCCTGTCCGTGGGAAAGTGATTAACGTCCGTCCACACTGCAGTTTGACTATTATAGGATCTGTTGGGGTTGTTATGACGACCGCAGGGGAAAGGACGCTGTCACTGACTGTTGCCGCTTTTCCCTCTGAAATCCAATTTATTTCTCTTTTCTCTTTTATGTCTCTCTCTTTACCCTAGAAAACTACTTTACGACTAGTCATATTGTCTGATATCTACTTTTTTTGAGTTTGTATGGATATTTGTATCCGACACTTGAAATATACGAGTCAGGACAAATCTGTCACCAGACCTTCTACTACTGCCTGCTGGGTCCTGCCATCATCCACCAGTATGTCCTATCACACCAGTACCAATACCAGCTCCTTCACGGACAACACTCCACTGCCCGGTTAGCCCTCGTCGGCTAGGCACGGTAACACCACCGGCTGAGCGAACAGCATCTTGCTAGCCGGCTGGAAACTTCTCCTCCCTGCTGATAGTGGGCCACTGGATACCCCTGCTCCCTGCTAATGAGGGGCATATCCCCGGACATCCTCTCAACTGCCTCGGTGCGGTTAAACCCTGCTGCCTGGGAACCTATCCAGCCACCTCCAGTCATCGAGCGATCGGCTGCTAACAGTGGCCGCTACGTTAGCAACAATCGCTCCCCCAAAAAAACATCAGCCAAACTCTCCACTCAGGCCGGATCACCTGCCATGCTGTGGATCATCCTGCTGTATGTCTGATTCTATCCCATCTATCCCATTTTTAGTCAGTAAGTCTTTGGTAAACACACCTGGCTATAAACTGTGCATCCATCCTGACCCGGTGCCACACCGGCATGACGTTAAAGTACTCCGTCCAGCAACTGCTCAACTTAAGAAACTCCAGCACTCCAACGTATATCTCAGCCATTAAACAACTTGGACTTCTACGCCGACCCTGCTACATCCATAGAAGCTGCCGCAGAAAGTTTGTTTATTCCCAGTCTGGTGACTCCATCCCATCTTTCTGGTCTCACTACTACCACATCATCGGAACATCCCATCTGGGACTAATAGTAGCGATGCAAACACCGCGAGACCTGTTCACACCAAGAGGGACAGAAGACGTGGAGTTGATTTCAGTCTACTTCGGCCTCTGAAGTCCACCACCCCATTCTCAAGCCTCAATATTGAACTGTTAATCACAGTGTCTAACAAATAAATCCAGTCTCATACATGATCACATCTTAGACAAAAAAATTGACTTCATATATCTTACTGAGACCTGGCATCAGCCAGAGGACTATTTTGCACTAAATGAAGCTTGTCCTTCTGGCTATCATTATTTGGAAAAAGCCTGCTGCACTGGTCGCGGTGGTGGCTTAGCAGTAATACACCACTGTGACTTGAAACTCACCCCTCTGTTTCTGTCTGAACCGTCCTCCTTTCAATGCCTTGCTTTCAAATGCAAACCCCCCTCCCCATGACTATTCTTCTCTTTTACCAGCCACCCAGATCACACCCAGCTTTCATCCCAGAGATAGGTGAACTTCTCACCTCACTCTGTACCACATCTTCAAATATTATCATACTCGGAGATTTAAACATTCACGTTGACACCCCCTCCTGCCACCCTGCCGCTGAACTTCTACAATTATTGGACAGCCTCGAGCTCAAAAAGCATGTTGACGCCCCCACAATGACCTGGTCATTACTGACACTGCCCCCATCAAAAATCTGCTGGGTGTCAGATCACAAAGCCATTTCATTGGAGTTGAAATTATCTCAACACAGCAAGTCAAAACACCAAATTAATTTCAGAAACCTGAAAAACATCAACCTGGACAACATAACTTTGGACCTCCAGCAAATACCCTCCGCAAAATTCACATCAGCAAATGAATCAGTGGACCTCCACGCCCCTGTGAAAACACAAACAGTCACCTTCTCACTCTCAGCCCCCTAGTTCACTTCAGATCTACGGAAAAAAGAAAGCAGCTGGGCGTGTACTCGAGCGGCATGTTGCACAAACTGGACTCACTGTGAACAGATTGGCCTATCAGGAACACCAAAAGGCCTACTCAAAGTCACTTAGAAAAGCACAGTCACAGTTCCACTCCAACATCATCAATACAAGTCCTGGAAACTCCAAGCAGCTTTTCTCTACTATAAATCATCTCCTCTAGCCTCAAACTCTCTCACACAGCGATACCAAAGAAGAGCAGTGCAATAACTTCATCATCTTCTTCAGGTAAAAAGTTGACACCATCCGCTCTCTTCTCTCCAGCTCTCCTGCTCTGTCAGTCCCTACTGCTGACCCACCTTTTTTCAGCCTCTCTGCTGCTTCCCCAAGATCTCTCAGCGAGAGGGTGAGGACATCATCCGCAGGATGAAACCCTCCACCTGTGCCCTGGACCCTTTTCCTACAGCCCTGGTCAAATCAAACATCTGCAATCTAATTCCCCTCATCACCCAAGTCATCAACCACTCACTCCAGGCTGGATATGTTCCATCTGCTCTCAAAACTGCTGTCATCAGACCCCTCCTCAAAAAACCCACCGTAAACCCAGAAATCCTCGCCAACTACAGGCCCATTTCCAACCTCCCATTTCTGTCCAAAGTGCTAGTCGCGGCACATCTTCAGGACCACTTAAATTCTCACTCCCTATTTGATAAGTTCCAGTCTGGCTTCCATTCCGCCCACAGCACCGAAACAGCCCTGGTCAGGGTCATAAACGACCTGCTGATGGCAGCTGACATCCTTCTGGATCTGTCTGCAGCTTTTGTCACGGTTGACCATAACATCAGAACCTCCAACACACCATCGGACTCTCTGACTCCGCCCTGAGCCGGTTCAAGTCCTACCTGTCTGGAAGAACAGACTACGTCTCCTTGGGAGGAGCAAAATCGCAAACACTCACTGTCACTTGTGGAGTCCCCCAAGGGTCGGTTCTCGGCCCCACTCTGTTCACCCTCTACGCTCTTCCCCTTGGCCGCAAAATCAGCCAGCATGGAATATCATTCCATTGCTTTGCTGATGACACGCAGCTCTACATAAAAACCAACCCTATCTCATCTGCAGCCTCACTGTCATGGTCATCATCATCACTGAGATCCTGCCTTGAGGAGATAAGGGCGTGGATGATAGAAAACTTCCTACAGCTTAATACTTCCAAAACAGAACCTATTTTAGTTGGTACACCCTCAGTCATCCCTCATAACTCAAATCACCTTCTCTGGTCAAAATATACCCCTGTCATCAACAGTCACCAACCTGGGTGTAAGATTTGACCCTCATTTTACATTTGACAGCCACATTAAACATCTGTGAAAGACCTCCTTCTATCACCTCAGGATGTTCCTGAGGTGATAGAAGGAGGATGGAGAATGTACAGAGTGTAACATCCTCCGTCCCACACTCTGTCTGTCAGATGCCGAAAACCTTGTCCACGCCTTTGTCTCCTCATGGCTGGACTACTGCAATGCTCTCCTCATCGGGACTCCTGTCAAGAGCATTCAAAAGCTTCAATAAGTCCAAAACAGCGCTGCTAGGATCCTGATGAGGATACGAAAATATGATCACATCACACCCGTCCTTCACTCACTCCACTGGCTTCCCGTCTCTTTCAGGATTGATTACAAAATCTCCCTACTCACCTATCAGTGCATCCATGACAATGCCCCTCCCTACCTCAAAGATCTACTCTCACCACAAACCTCCTCACCCAACCTCCGCTCCGGAAACAAAACCTTCACCCTTCACCCCTCCAGGACCAGGCTGCGCACCATGGGGGATTAGGGCCCTCTGCTCACCGCAGTGTCCCCAGTGACAGGGTCTTTAACACTGCAGGTGACATTGTCACATCGAGTGGATCTGTGCTGTGTACAGAAAAAGTTGACACTCATCTTTCTTCAGAAAAAAACTAGAAACTTGAGTAAAAACACCATATATCCATAAATAATCATATTTCCTTTGTTTGTATTTGTTCATAACTACTACAATACTACACTTTTTTATTATAAGCAGCTGCTTATCTGTGGATGCTGCTAAGAAGACACCACAGAAGATCGGTCAAGTATAGCTCCATCATTGTTTAACGTAAAATAAAACAAAAACACAAAAACACAATTTTAATAAATTAAAAAATTTAAAAATCAAGGAAATTTCTCTGGGATTCTTTTTGTGCCGTTTCGTGTCATATCGAACCAAACCGTGAATTTTGCAAACCGGAACAAAAATAAATCAGTTCATTGAAGAGTGGGTTAGTAAAAGCGTATATAAGATCAGGGCAGAAACTATTCAGATAAGCTTGAAGTGAGATTTGTGTGACTAAGATCATCTCACATCAATGAAATGAATGTCTTAGTTGTATTGTATTAGGGTTACGGTTATTATTTTCAAAACTTAGGATGCTGAAAAAGGTGTAGTGGTTAGCACTTTTGCCTCACAGCAAGAAGGTTCTGGGTTAGAATCCCGGTTCAAACCAACCAGGGCCTTTCTGTGTGGAGTTTGCATGTTCTCCCCGTGTATGCGTGGGTTCTCTCCGGGTTCTCTGGCTTCCTCCCTCAGTCCAAAGACATGCAGAATGGGGTTAGGTTAATTGAAAACTCTAAATTGACCGAAGTGTGAATGTCAGAGTGAATGGTTGTTTGTCTCTGTATGTGGCCCTGCGATAGGCTGGCGACCTGTCCAGGTTGTACCCCGCCTCTCGCCAAATGTGGGATTGGCTCCAGCGCGTCCTGCCTTTCACCTCCCTGACAGTCATTGATTTATTTTGTTCTTTTTTACCTCTCTTTTTATACCTTCTTTTTAACTGGGTTAGTGTTGTAAATTGACAGCATTTAAACTACACTAAGCATTTTACAGTACAGTTCACATTTATCCATTCAGACATACACAAAATCAGTTTTCAGACATGAACAGTGGAAAGAATATCTTGAAAATTCTGTTAGAGTTTGCCATTCACATATGAAGAATGCAGCAGGAACATTTCCAGAACATGCAGGTGAAGGGTGGCGCCTGGGTAGAGCACTGCTGTAGTCTTACATTGGCCCACATGGCCATTTTCTAGAATTCCACCAGGGGGCTGGCAGGAAAAGTTGGAGCAACATTTGCATTCTCACATACAGCCCCTCGGGAAAAGTTCGGGAAAATGTCCAGACTTCAGTGCAACGGGGCAAAAATATGGCTGTGCTCAGCAGCCACAGAATTTCCCCCTGCGCCTGCTTCATTTATTGACTTAAATAAGAATATTGGTTGTGCTAAATTGAATTAATAAAAAAAAGAGTCATTGGCTGGGCAACTCACCTTTGTTTTGTTGGCAACAATTTGGGAAGTAACTTTACTTGTTGTGTGCTTTTTATCTACAATATTAAAACAGAGTGCAGTATCTTAACTTTCTCATGCTTTGCCTTGTCTTGTCAGGACTTTATGGACAGATCAAGTTAATTTCCCAGGCAGAGGGAAGAACAACCTCAGGGCGTTTGTGGTGATATAACTATCAGGTATACGGCCAGAAAAGGAATACCCTGCAGGCAAAATAAGAGAAACCGTCAAAACACAGGAGGAGAATGGAATATGCAGTCAATTAAACCACACTGGTTTTAAGTGGAAAAAGCAAAACTCAAAGTTTAATACAAGTGGTGAAATTGCCTTTAAATAATGTGATGCTAAGATGTTAGCTAAGCCCTCAGCGTTTGCATGGGCAAACGCTGAGCTGCTTCTAATTGAAGATCACAGTGTCGAGTGTGGGATGCTTGGTTTGCCAGTAATGTCACGTAATTGGAGAGAAAGTGTCACCAACAGAGGCGAGGCACCCAACCCTCCAAGGCTTGCACTTTAAAAATTAACGGATGGCTTCCTTTCTCCAATTGTTTGTTCCCAGATAACTAGTTTAAAGTTGAGCCAATTATCTACTTGCTCTTGCTCTCTCATTTCTCGGAGAAGGGTCCACTTTGTGGTCAGCTTGGAACTCTGGTGTAATCACTTTTTTGTCCTCATCCCTTGGCTCACTTTGCCTCCCCTTTATATTTTGCATCTACTTTATTCTCATATAGTTTTTTTTAGTTATCTCTGTTCATCACCTGCTTCTCCTTTCCTCTCTGATGATCAGTCCCTCCAATAGTCCTCATTATAAAGCCTTGTTTCCTTGTCCTCACCAGATCTGTTTTGTCACACATTTGTCCATCCATCCACAGATTGTGGGCTTGTAATTGACTTCTAGATCATGATTTAGTTAATTATACCCCCTCACGGATTGCTAATACTTATTGATATGTATTATTCACACGATATGTATGGCTCTGATTGGTACCAAAAGGTGCAACCTGCAAATTAGAATACAGTTGGGGAGAAGGGAGGGGTAAATCATAGTAATCGCTTTGGATCAACACAGTACTAGTTCTCTATGGAAAGCTGAGCTCAATAATGGGACACAGAGAGAGAGAGAGGGTGAGAAACACTTGCAAAGTGCTGACTGACAGAATACCAAACCGGGCCCTGACGGCTGTGATGAGATGTTGGTAGCGGATGGTTGGTTGGTCTAATGAAAGAGAACACAGCTTGTAGAAATGAATGAATGGATGGTTGGTTGGTTGGTCTAATGAAAGAGAACACAGCTTGTAGAAATGAATGAATGACTTGATGGTCGAGCCCGAACTCCATTTGGCTCAGAAATTATCAGAGTTTTACAGACAAAGATTTTGTGCCCACAGGCAAAATACAGCAGTATATTATATTTTTCATTAAACAGCATCTGATTACTCATGAAAATAATTTGGTGTTACGAGTCAGTCCTCATCAATTGTTAATTGTTGTTAATTTTCTGAAAGAAAACCAAGACAAAAAATTATCTTCAACGACCATTTTTTCCACGACTAAGACGAGACCAGGTGTGGCGAAACCACGGCTCACAAGCGGCTCTCTGGCTGCTCCTGTGAGGCTCGTGTGTGTTTAGCCTGGTTAGCAGAGCAGCTCTCAGACTGCAGCCTCGCTCCGCTCCGCTCACGTTCTACGCTCACACTCGCAGCTAACAAACTATTTCAGTGAATTTGGACTCAGTGCACAGAACCTGAACCGGAGACTCAGTTGTCCCTGATGCTGTTAACACACCGTTGTCAGGGTTAACAAAGTCTTTGCATCTTTACTGCTTACTGTGCTTTCTTGGTCCCTAAACAACACACATGACAAGTGTGAGACTGAGATATGACTGACTGACTGACCCCTGACTCTCTCTCTCTCTCTCTCTCTCTCTCTCACACACACACACACACACACACACAGAGCCGTCTAATGAGAGTCGCGACAACGGAGGTCCAAAATGCAGACTTCAGATAGTTCCCGGAAGTTTTTGGTATGGAGTTTAATTTATATGGACTCAATGAGCAAATCAACGGAATGAATTGAAGGGGTGTCAGAAAACAGGAGCCTGGAAGGCAGGTGAGTAGTGACAACCAGTACGGAGTTTAATTTATTAAAGTATTCCACAAGTGGAATGAATTTGACTGAAGGCGCTCTGAAAGTACCACCACTTCCTGCGGCCCTGCCTCTCTGCTGATCTTATTTATGAAATATGTCAGAAAATTAGCTTAAGGAAGATTAAGGAAATTAATTCAGATATTACATGAATTAAAGTGTTCAGAGTGAAATGTTATTTTATGAATTTCAACACTTACGATACAACCCGTCACCTTTATTTAAATTTCCGATACTTTAATTATTTTAAAGAGAAAACATTTTGACTAAAAGTTGACAAATATGTCATGACTTTTCATCGACTAGAACTAGACATTACATTAATTTTAGACTAAAACTATGAAGGATAAACATGACTAAAATGTGACAAACTAATAAGTATTTTCGTCTAACGACTAAGACTAAATCTGAAATAGCTGCCAAAATTAACACTGTTCCTCACCTGAAAAGCAACAGTCATGATTTGCGTGGCCACCTATCAGGAAACAAAACGAAATAAGAATTGTATGAAGAAAAGACCAAAGCCCTCATCTTTTGCTACAGAGCTTAACAAATATGCCTTACATTGTCCTTCCTCTTCAAAGTTACCTTTATGCCCGGTTATGCTGCGTTCGCTTGCCTTTTCCAGACTTAGGCCTCAAGTAGAATGTGACTTAAGTCTTCTGTCTGCTGAGCTCGTATGGTGATAGCACAGAGCTGCTAAGACTCATAGGGAGGATGATGGGTTGACTGTGTGTCACATCCACAGAGAAGGCTGCTGTTCTGTGTCTTTTTACCATGACCGTGAATGTAATAGCCCCCAGCAAGTGTCGAAGTAGGGCTAAATTATGTGCAATTGGACAATATTGTAGACACTTGAAGAGATTTCACCTCTCATCCCAGAGGCTTCTTCAGGGTCAAAACTGTAAAGTATTGGGGCTTGTGTTTAGTGTGCGTATACAGTATATAACGATCTTAAATACAGTGATAGCAGCGAGTACAAGTAACTCTTGCTGGCTTCCATTACATCTCGCTCAGAAGTCAGGATTGATGGGGTTCCTCTGACCATGTGAGTAAAAGGGCATTCCAAGTGCAACCTCTGACTCTGAGGTCTGGAATTTCGAGTTCTGAAGTTTAAATGGAACGACAACTCCGACGCCCGAGGTGTAAGAAGCGTTTCGATAGTAACAGCAAGCTCCACCAATCAGAGACGTCGCTGTTACACTTTAGGATTGTGGGTAGTGTAGTATATAAAACATATTTTTCTTAAAACTCTTTTCTTTTCACTTCTGGAACCTCGCTTTTGCGCTCTATAAATAGTATGAATTATTTTTGTAATTGTGAGGGTGGGCGTGGTGCCAATCACTTCCCTGATTAAAGGTGGCAGCGTGAGTGGACATGTTGTCCAGGATGGGTGAGCCGCCAAAGGACACTAGAAGCTGGCCTGAGCCAGAGGTCAACTTGTGTTCTTCTATATTTATGTTATGAATAAAACTGTTACCGGTGAGCGGCTGTCATCTGGTTTGTGTCTGGTGACCTGTGGTGCAAGAGAAGAAACCGCTACAACAAATAATTTTATTCTAGCCCTAAAATGAGAAGAAGCCTGTTGTTTTGTTTAATCAAACTTCTGCACTCCTTTGGTCAATAATATTAATAATAATATAAAATAATAATTACAAAAGAGAGAGGGAGAAACAAACAAGGTAAAGATCCAGTGAAGGTGAAAAGTGTGTGTGAGTGTGGAGAAAGTAAACAGTCAGTTAAAGACAGTTAAAGAAAACAACTTGGTTAAATTAGTGTGTGATTTGGAGAGTGAGGAGTGATTGGGAGTGCCAGATGTCAGGGACGTATAGACTGCTGTCTGTTCATGGACGTGTGTGTGTGTGTGTGTGTGTGTGTGTGTGTGTGTGTGTGTGTGTGTGTGTGTGTGCACTTTTCAGAACTACACCCTGTGGCTGATGAAGCCATTAGGGCTCAGTCTCAGAGCCAATCAATCAGTCTGACACCTCACTAGGGAGCTGGATGGTCATTCTCCAAAACACAGCCAGCCGACCTCGCCCACTCCAATAATCGCTCCAATCATTCAGGAGCTACGCCAGAACTTCCAACATGCAACTGCAAAACCGCGCTCCAACAGCAGCGGATGTTTGTTTTTGCTTCTCCTCTCTGTCCTGAGAACAAACACAGATTCACAGTGGTATCTATCTTCAGCAAGCTCTGAATTCACCTGATGTACATTGACATGAAAATAAAAATTCCCCTATAAATAACCTAAACTCCATCTGAAGTCAAATTGTGTTTTGCTTTTCTGCCATAGAAAACATTTGTGCTCTGTAAACTGCATGTCCTGAGTTAAAAGACAACCTCAGAGAGTGTTATTCTCATATTCAAATTTTTTTTAATGAAGAATGCCACTGTTTCTGTATCATCCTATCAAATATTTTTGTTCGTCAATTTGCATAAGGAAGTAAAATATATGTTCTTCTATTGGCTGAAGGTGATACTGACTAGTAGTTGACTAGTAGCTGATGCATGTTGAATCCCATTTCTTGTGTTTGTGTGAGTGAATGAATGTGTGTGAGAATGGGTGGATGTGAAATATATTAATTATTAATCAAAAGGAGGTTTAAGGTTTATTACATTTACTTTTGAATTTGGTGTTTTATATTATTGTGATATTAATCTCTTTTGGGGTGACTATTGGCTGGCAGACCAAAACATTTGAGAATGTTACCTTTCACTATGGGAAATGATAATGGGAAATTTTCACTTTTGACAGTAGATTGAACCTAAGTGTTTAAATTTGCTGTGAGCAGCAGCAGGGTGAATACCGGTTCAGCAGGCTTGCTCCTACAAATCCTTGCCTTTTCCTGGATTAACAACTTGAATGATATTTTTTTCTTGTATTTAACGAATTTACTTGTTAATAGCTAATCAATTAATTGTCTTATCATTTCAACAATATACGAAACACTGTTTGTCATTGGTTTTAAACCAACCCATACAAACCTTTTTTGATCGGATGCCAATATCAGCAGGCTGGACAGTTGTTTTTATAAAATATATTTTTTAAGCCTGTATGTATTTTGTGGTCTGAAGGCAAGCTGGCATGCAGTGGGTTGAACCATAGGTGGAGATGAGCAACAGAAGGGAAATGATTCACACTTAGGAACAATACACCCAGAGTATGTAATAAAAAACAAACAAACGTGAAAATAAATAACTACCAGGAAAATACGGACCCAGGAGTCACTTTGGTCAGAGGCAAGTCAACAAATGTGATCAATAAATCAGCATAACTGCGCAGGACATTAATTTTCGTTGTCAAATCATAGAAGATTTGACTTTTCCCTTGTCAACACTTTGTACCATGGTACAAAGTTAGTTTTGAATGAAACAACAGAATCAAGGTAACAACAACCTGAAACTATTGTTGAATAGTGTTCCTCTGCATCTATAAGAACCCTATAATGGCTGTGGAAGACTTTAAAATCTGGGGTGGTCAGGGTAAAGTGTGTGGCAAATCAAAATTTAGACACTAGGTCATGGAGCTAGAACAGTGACAGTAAACGGAGGTACTGAAAATAAAAATTGGCATTGAAACTAAAAGGTTTGGTACTGAAAAATGTTCAACTGAAAAATAAATCACAAACCTTAAAAAATTATAATCTCAAAATAATATTATTTTAATTAATTTTGATATTTTTATGCATTATGATGGGTTTTTCAATTTCTTTACAATCTTTACATTTTTTCTTGATGTCTGTCTTTTTTCAAAGCACAAATTTCACATTGATTCCACACCTTTTAAAACATTGTATGCCGACCAATAACCTTGCTTTTTTACTCTTCTTATGACCTCCTCTCTCCTCCCCCTTAAAGAGTTCTACACTGTAACTCTGGGGTCAAACCTGTAAACGTAAATGTTTCTTCCATATCCACGTCTCACACCCTCTAGTGTCTACTTCATCAGACAACACATTCTCTGACCTTCGACAACTTTCACAGACCTTCTCCTAGTTTCATCATTCAACTTTCACACACTGTCTCATCTCAGCATCCTGGCTTTTCTGAATAGTGTACTTATTGAACAGATTATAGGATTGGTGCATTCACAATGAAAACTTTGGACTATAAGAGTTTACAAAATCAAAGTATATACAGTCAGGATCACTAAACATAATTTAGCAAGCTGCATATACAAAATTATCACAGTTCCCCTTGGGTGTTTGAGGTTAAATAGTCGATCATTAAATCCATCAATTTACTCTTTAATGAAATTGGAGGGTTTGACAACATGATATCCTGATAGCCAGATCTCCTTGCTGCATCATGTTCAAGATGTGCAGCCCTGCATAAACAACACAAACAAAAAAAACAACAGTCGTGACCAAATACAATGGCTGCAATTTTAACAATTATGGTAGCAACAGCGGCTACATCTCTGAGACAGCTCGCCATGCCAAGACGACAGGTGGAAACCAGTATGAATAATATACAACAGGGCTACAATGTGACACGCTTCGCATGCCGGTGGGAGCTGATTGTCTGAGAGGCCCAAAGCCTGTGCTGAGGTGAGGGCTTGCTTTAGATCACTAAAGGTCTTGTGCAGGGGAGGGCAGATATAATGTTCTTTAGACATACAGACACTGTCTCTTTTTCTTTCTCACCACGAAAAGCAGCTTCAAACTGTCTTTTAAACGCATATTCCAGTGTCCTTCAACTCTCTGCTGTTGACCTTTGGCCTCTGTAAGGGCCCTGTATGCCTCTCTCGATGTTGATGTCACATCTCAACGCTGTCACACAAAACTCGAAAAAGCCTCACAAACGTCTTTGGAGCAAGCTGTCAGTCATTGTGACGAAGTGGGTGAGATCTCTGTACTCACCACTCGTCCCTTTCTACAAGTCATCTTGCACATCATATTATTTTCTACATGTGTTCATTTTGCTATAATTTAGCATTGCTAAGATAACATTGCTTCACTCACTATCCCAGGTTGGTTTTTGTTAGCATTATGTTAAAGTTCTCGTCAAAAGATATGTAAGATAAGGCAAACAAACAGCCATAAGTTACTTTCAGTTATCTTTATTAAGTTGCAGGTTTAGAAATTGTTTAATTGTTTGATCCTCTGTCCATACTTACAATTGTTTGAGAGAGGCCCGCCCAGAATTTCCTGTTTTTTATGGTGTTGGTGATGTCATTGCTGACATCATGGGCTAAACCAACTGGTTGGGGTTTCTTTTTAGTCAAAATGCTTATTTTGGTAGTTTATTGTTTGTTAGTAAAATCTGTTGAGATGCTTTACCTTTCAGATAGTGTTTTAGAAATGTGATGAGCTTGGGAATGGAGCTAAATAATAATTTATAATTCCTGGTGTTACAGTCACTATGTTTCATCCCTCAGTAAATACTGGTACGGGCTTAAGGAGTGAAGATGTTCATTTATCACCCTATATATTCAGTAGCAGAGGAAAAGAACAAGTTGATGCCGTGCTGCTGTGAAAATGTGCCATTTTCAGATTGATTTCCGTTGATTTTGAGTTACATTAAGTTACCCAAGTAATGGAGAGCACTGTAGTCAACATGTCTGCTGAGTCTGCTTCCCTACCACCTTCCTTTGACATTTGAGCCAAACTATCTTACAGTCATTTGTCTGCTTCTACTGTATGTAAAAACTAGGGGTGTAATGGTACACAAACCTCGGTTCGGTACGTACCTCGGTTTTTGAAGTCACAGTACGGTACGGTTCTCAGTTAAGGGGGAAAATGCAAAAAACTGCTCATCGTTAATTAGAAACATTAGTTTAATTAGTTAAATAATAACAGTTTAACATTTGTCAGGTCTCAGTAAGCCTACTGACAGTAGCATAAAGTGATCCAAATTAAGCATTTAACACATTTTATGATCAAGAAAAAATAACTGTTCTTTCATGCTCACAATCTCTGTCATGAGACTGTTGTATATTGTGTCATGACAGGCATCATCCACATGAGGGAGGGTCTTGAACCTTGGGTCAAGAGCTGTTCCTTTGTGGAGGAAGTCATGACAAGAAGCAGAGTATCTGTCCTTCAGGTTTTCTCTGATGGCAGCCTTGACTTCTCTCACAGTTGGACTGTCTTCCTCATTCGGCTCCATAGACTTCAGCACTGTGGTTTTAAGGGGCAGGATCATTGATACTGAAGGGGTGGTTTCAGTGTTCTTCAGTGTTGTGACGGTTTTTAGTGGTTTAAGGACCTCAATTATGTCCTCTACTAGACTCACATCCTGGTCAGAAAATGTGTTTATGTTTTTGTTCTTCTTGAGGGCATTCTCTGTCAGAGTACACAGCTGCTTGCTGTTCAACGTACCTCCCCCAAACATTTCATAACTGGAGTTCCAGCGGATGGTGACGTCATGGATCAGGGTGTGTTTTGGTACACCAAGCATCTCCTGCTTTGTCTCCCGTATGTGTGCAGCTGTTGTGCTACGGTGAAAAAAGACAACCTTTCTGACTCTACCTAGCACTCTGGACACCTGGCTGAGTCCTGTTGCTTTATGTGCTGCTAGGTTAATTGTATGTGCAAAACATCCAATTTGGGGGCCCAGTCCTGCTTCACTGATTGCATTGACAATATTTTTAGCACTGCCTCCTTAAGTGCCGCTGCAAGATTTGAGCTTGTATGCTGGTCATAAATGGGGCAAGTTTGTAAAACATGGCTTACCATGTCCCACTCGTGGGTGATATGATGGGCAGACACCGTTAAGTAACTCTCTGTAGCTCTAGATGTCCACCCATCAGTCGTGAGTGCTACAGCAGATGCCTTGGACAGGTGGTGAACCACAGCAGATTTGGTTTCTTCCTACAGAGCTGGTATGACTTTTGGCTGATGTGTGGACAAGAAGGAACTTCAATCACCTTTGAATAGAAAAGATGCTTTGTCATTTCATTAAGATACAACAAAACTTAGTTTTTGCACTCATTTAACAGCAGAAATATACTGAAATATGATGCGAGGAACAGCGTTTGCACAGCTCAATGTTTTTTCCTTCCAGCGGTGAGTCACGCTTGGATGGTGCCTTTTCAAATGCGTGTGCTAGTCTGTTGTGTTTCCAGCTGCATAGCCGATCGCTGATGAACAATGTCGGCAAACTCCTTTTGTCTTTTCCACTTGTCTTTCACCCTTTTCATATTTCACTTTGAAACCAGAGTGGTCCCACACTGTGGATTTAAATGACACAGGAGCATCTTCAAGCTCTGGTTTCCTTTTCCCGTCAGCATTAGCCATCCCGTTCGCTAGATACCCAGGCTGAGCATATGGGCTGAGCTAAGCTAAGCGTCCTGTTGTGATGGGGCTGTTCACTGCTAGGTCTGCGCACCGTACGAGCCGGAGACTAAACGGTTCGTCACCCGCCACATCCGGTGGGAACGGTGACTGGAAGTTTTAAGTTCCGCAATCAAAACAACATTCGCCAAAAATACGTATTGCGGTACACTTCGAAAACGAACCGTAGGTGCCTGTAGCGTGACGTTTCGGTACGAATACGTGTATTGTTACACCCCTAGTAAAAACAAACAAATGCTGACTGTCTCTCAATGGGATTGATAAAAATGAACTCAGGTCAAAGACTCTGCAGTATTGGAATTATTAGCAAAATATTAATTGTAAAAAAAAATAATTGTACTTTTCAAAAAGATTAACTGCTGCAATGTTTTCAAGAAAGCAAAAATGGCCTCATGAAGACACCTCAGGTGCTCATGTGGGGAATATTGGCTGTATGCCGAATGGATGATCTGAAAGATGAAAGCCATGTCTAATAGTGGAGACGAAAGGAAAAAAAGCTGACTTAAAGAGACGCTAACGGACGAACAATCCATCCTTATTTACCATCCTCAATGCCAATCCCATTGGATTGGAGGGAATAAATTATTTTCAATTTGAAAGACTCCATTAAAAGTCTTTCTATCTGCCTTTATTTCACTTGCCCTTGCTCTCTCTCCTTTTCTCTCTCTGGACGTGTACCAGTTGAGTTAGAACTGTCCTGTCATGACACACAGGAAGGAGAAAAACAGTATTTATCTATCTACTTCTTCAGTTACTTCCTATTTGGTTCATTGCTCATGTCTGCCACTTTGTCAATTCAAACTGTGCCAAGTATGTGCAAAACTGATTTTTAAACTGCCAAATGTAGGTCACTGGGTTTGTAATGTTTTGTTTTGTGTTGCAGTGCTTGAGTGTGAGCCAGTGAAGATAAGTAAGAGTGGGGGTGATCTGCTGCCAGGGCCTGGTGTGAGTGAGAACACTGGATGCTGAGTTCTGCAGATGTTAGGGCCTGTCCAGGGCTTTGCTGGTCACCCCAAACAGGAGACTATTCCAGTAGTCCAAGTGGGATGTGATGAAGGCATCAATGGATGCTAATGTGGCTTTAGTAGGCGTGATTAGGGTAGGTGAGATTGTTGGTGATTTTAATGAGGGTGGTCTCGGTGCTGTGGTGTGATCTGAGACAGATTGAAGGGGTTCATAGAGTTCATGGTGGGACATGCATATGGAGTTGGACAGCAACTGCTCTTTCCAGGATTTTGAGGAAGGGAAGGTTGGAGATTGGTCGGTAGTTAATGATGTCCTCCGGGTCCAGACTGGGCTTTTTGAGAATGGGGGGATGGCAGCTGTTTTGAAGTTGGAAGGTTCCTTGCCAGATTCATAAGATGAATTTTTGAGTCCCATGATGGGACAGAGGGTAGGTAAGCATGCCTTCACCACAGTTGTGGGCATGGGGTCCAGTCCACTGGAGGAGGTCTTGGCCTTTGTTTCCAACTTGATGACTTGAGTTGCATCCAGAGGGGAGAAGAAGGAGAGGCAGTGCTGTGGTAAGCATGCAACGGCAGTAGTTGTTGGTGGATAGCATTCACTTTGGCCAGGAAGAAGTCCTGTGATTTGGAGCAGAGATCAGGGGCATTAGAAGAGCAGGGGACGTCAGGGGGGTGAAGTAGCCAGTTGATGGTGGAGAAGAGCATCCTGGGTTGCTTTTACTGGTTACCAATGAGGGTGGAGTAATAGTGTGGACAGTTTTTAAGAAGCCTCTCCAGTTGGCGACTAGTTGCCTTCGTGGAGCGGAGTTCAGTGGTGTACCAGGGGGCAGGATAGGAAAAGGAGACAGTTAGGGTCTTGAGGGGGGCAAGAGAGTCGAGGCTGAGGGATAAGGCTACATTGTAGTGGGCGATTAGGCCATCCACCGTGGAATTGGGGGATCTGGAGCCAGGTGGGTCGCTACAGTGTTGGCCAGGGATGATGCATTTATGGACTTGATGTTCCTTAAAGTGTTGGTGCTGTGGTTGGATACAGCTCTGTTGATGCACTGCAGGTGGGAGGGAGCAGTACTTATGAAACACACCTGATCCAGTGTGTGACATTTGGTGTGAGTGGGACCTTTGACATGCTGAATGGTGTTGAGGCAGTCCAGTTGTGATAGGAATTCAGCAGTTAAGCGACAGGTGTTAAGAGTCGACATGGATATTTTAGTCCCCAAGCAGAAGTGAGTAGTTCAAATAGCTCAGACATGAAGGTAGTGGAGGATTTTGGGGGGCACTATACGAGGACGACCTGGAGCTGTGTAGACCCATCCAATGAAATACGGAGACACTCAAATGAGGTGACTTTGGTTTTTTCAACCTACCGACATGACCCATGAAGCGAGGGTTCTGTATGTAAGTATAGCCTGGGGGAGTGGCTTGGTTGAGTGTCATGAAATCCTGTGGATTTTGTCAAGTCTCTGTTAAGCAGATATTACTGTAATGAGTGTTCAATAGCATGAACGTTGCAGTCCTGTAAGTAGGTGCTGTGGCAAGGAGTGTATTAGGAACGGCACTGTCAACACCGACCAGGGGCCTCAGATTGACAGAGCTCACATGTGGTTTGTTGTGATGACATTGTTGCAGTGCGACAAAGTGCCGGTGAGACAGAATAGTTCTGCTAGCATGGGCCATGTAAACAAACTTACGTCGGCAGTGTAATGGAAAAATGTTTGGAGTTGACACTGACTCAGGAAGACGGAGACCGTGGATGTCTTAAGTAGAAGTATTTATTATAAGAGCTCAATATTGAGGAGGCCTCTGGTTCGCTACACAGATCAACAGGGTGGTCAGTGTATGGCGTACCAAGACACTCACCAGCCCAATATTTGTGTAGGTTTAATCGTTTGGTGTTTAATAACTCTTCTAAACATAAAGATAGCTTGAGGGTGTTAAAAAAAGAACAAAACAGAAGGGAAGTTGTGGTGCCAGTCATGAATCAGAAAAGAGGGGGCCAGGGAGGAGGAGAAAAATATGTAGTGGAGGAGAGGGAACTAAATGAAAGGATGGATGAGATGGATAGATGACGAATTATTTCCACTTCCAGGTTGAGAGTGGCTTTACTCAAAGTCGTTTTCAAAGTGCAGCACTTCTGAAAAGCCTTAGTTGGCTTCTTAAAGCCCCTGATAACATCCTTACAACACTCTTATTACCTTCTGACACACACATCTGACAGGATGGGTTCTCTTAGTACTACAGGGAGAGAGGGTTGAAATGCTGGTTACCCTAGTCAGGGTGAGGGTGGTGGTCGTGATGGATTTAAGACAGTTTACATGTTTAGCTCATACTCTCGAATTAGCCATTAATGATGGATTTAAGAATGTCAACATGAACCGTGTAGTCGCAGCATCCAGCAGGTTGGTGTCCCACTTTTACCACAGCACGGTGATATCAAATGCTTTAATAAGAAAGCAGGAGCAAAAGGACCTGCCACAACACAAACTAATCCAGTACTGTCGGACACGCTGGAACTCCATCTATACAATGATGGAGCGACTGCATGAGCAAAGAGTGGCATCGCGGACATCTTGCGCGTCCCTAAAATCCCTCAAATGTGGGACCACTGCTCTCTGCAGTGAAACTCATGTGGGTCTATCCATGGTGCTCCCGGTCATAAAGAGCCTCCTGGAGAAGCATCTGGAACCAATGGAAGGGGAATCGAAGCAAGTGGCAGACTTCAAAAGAACCGTGGCGGACTCCCTCAGTCACTGTGCAAGGCCCAGACGACATGGAGGGGGAAGGCAGTGATGTTCGGGAGTGCAATGTCGCAAGTGCAGAGGCACTGGACGCCCTCTTCGGGAGGAATACTTTGAAAATATGGACGTCAAAGAGCTAGAAGCTTATTTCAGTGAGCCATGCATACGTCCGCAGCAAAACCCACTGGAGTGGTGTAAATCCAACTGGCAACGGTACAAAAAACTGAGCGTTCTTCTCCGCAGCGGGACTGATCTTAAACAGAATGCGTTCTCGCTTTTCTCCCGACGATTTTGACATCCTCGTTTTCCTGAGCAAGAATTCATTTTAGTTTTTAAAACAGTGTTTCCAAAGTTTATTTTGTGTTAAGTTGAGCCTCAGTTGAGGTTGACATGGCTGTTTTACTTATGTGAGTTAATTATTATATTATACTTTTTTTTTGCTGCCATTTTATTTGCATAAGCTACTTATTTCGTTTGTTATTACAGCCAATGTTTTTTCTTTTCTTTTTTTTTTACCATTTACAGGATTACAGCATGACACGTGAATTTAATTATGTTTTTGTAGGGAAAAATGTGGTCGTGAAAAATAAATCCTTAAAGCCTTACTGTGACTGTTTTGATTGAGAATAAGCATTATGTGTTGGGTAGGCTGTATTGCTGTGTATCGTTATTCCTGCAGAAAGATGTGTTGCGTTCTAAAAATAGATTTAGAAAAACGAGGACTCAATTGGTCCTTGCGGAATTGATGCAATCCCTCGATCTTGGAATTTACTACTCGTGCCCATCCCTAATTCCAGTCTGTTATGATTCCAACCGGTTCGGTTTGTTATTTTGTTCCTGTTTTTTAGTTTTTACCATTGGTTTTTTTGCCTGAGTTGGAGTTTTGAATTACCTGAGTATGGATTGTGTTCGTTTCCTAAAAGACTGTAAGTCTGTTTTTTGGTTACAGTATTATTAACTCAGCTTTTTCACCGCACTCTGCATTTGGGTCCTGCTCCTGCTCCTGCACTCGTTAACAGATCTGTAGCAACTGCCAGAGGTGAGGAGTTGAAACAGGATGTGTCCGGGGTGTGATGGATCTGCAGTGATGTTACCTGCACGTTTCCTGGTTCTGGACACGTACGTCCTTAATGGAGGGCAAATTGGCACCCATGATTCTCTCTGCAGTCCTTACAGTCTCTCTCTGTCCTGACCGATGGTTAATGAAAAGCAGACAGTGATGGATGAGCCGAAAACAGACTGGCTGACTGCAGAGTAGAACTAAATCAGCAGTTCCTGTGGCAGGTTGAACTTCCTGAACTGGAGCAGGAAGTATATCCTCTGCTGGGCCTTTGTGATGATGGTGTCTGTGATATATGTCCACTTCAGGTCCTGGAAGATTGTGGATCCCAGCAACCTGTAGGTTTCCACAGCAGACACAGGGCTGTTGTTTATTGTAAGGGGGGGCAGTTTGGTCGGCTCCTCTTGAAGTTCACTGTCTCCACAGTTTTGAGCATGTTCAGTTCCAGGTTTTTCTGACCGGGCCAGCTGTTCAAACTCCCATTTTGACTACATCATCTACTGACCTGTTTGCCCGGTAGGCAAACTGCAGGGGATCCAGCAGGGGGCCCGTGATGTCCTTCAGGTGGGACAACACCAGTCACCCAAAGGATTTCATGACTACAGATGTCAGGGCGACAGGCCTGTAGTAATTTATTCCTGAGATGGAGGGTTTCTTTACTTCACACAGCTCCAGTGATCTGTTTAAGATCCGTCTGAAGAAGGGGGACCAGCTGGTCAGCACAGACTTTCAGGCAGGAGGGCGACACACTGTCAGGGCCTGGAGCCTTCCTGGTCTTCTGTCTGTGAAAGAGCTGTTTCACATAACTCCAGCTTTGCCTTGTTGGTCCATCTCCTCACAGTCTTGACCACAGGCTAAGCAGATCTCAGTTTCTGCCTGTAAGTAGGGAGAAGATGAATCATGAGGAAATATAAATATTCGCAGTTTTTAACAAAATGTGTATTGGATTAAAATTCCATACTGCCCCTTTAAAGCACAGTACAGGCAACAGGTTGTGACAGTCTGATTGTTTAGTCACTAAGTGGAGACTTTTTTAGTCTGTCCCAATGTGTGGTAAGATTCAACAACTCAGACTGTAAATTGCATCTTCATCAAGTGAAAAGCTGGAGGCATTTACTTGTGTTCTTTAGTACATTTGGAGGTAGTCCATTGGCTTTTATCATTGGGAAATTACGATGCAAACACGCTAGATCAGCATAAAGTTCCCCTTACTGCAGGAACCGGCGTTGCATTCATTCTGATGCTGTATCCAGAATGAGGTTGTAGATGGCCAATGAGTCTGTAGCTGTTACACGATTTAAAAATCTCAAACATAGTTTTTCAGTTACTGGTATGTTTCTTTACCCATCCGATGGGTGTCCTGGAGAACCATCCCGCTGGTCTGAGGTACTTTGACAAGGGAGAAGTCAGTGCGAATTGCTAAGGAACACTCCAAACAGTCTCATACTCCAGACTCCATGGAGGCGTGTGTTTTTACCCACACAGCTGGCTTGTGTTTGTGGCTGCATGCATGAAATAACTTTTTGAAAATAATCAAACAAAAAATTGTTTTTATTAGTATTATTTTTTATCAATAAATAGACCCATTCTGAGTGGCCCACATAGAGGGTAGCCCTTTTGGCATTTGCTCAAATTCCAGATGGCCAGTCCATCACTAGTTATCTCCTGCAAACACGTTACCAAAGTAACATTTTGCAACTTACCTGGTTATGTGTGTACTTTGATTTATGGTTACTACATTCTATTCAGTCCATGTCCCGAAGCTCCTTACGAATTTAGAGTAACTTGAATTTACCATTAAATGGGTTACAATGACAAAACTGAAAAATGTATCTTGCTGATGGTTTTATTCAGCATTATAATCATTATGAACTTATTATCATCACATGAACTCCAGTTTTTTACAATTGCCAGAAGTAAAAAGTTAAGCTACCTGTATAACCAAACTACACCATGTATGGCTCAAAAATCTTATCCTGTCATTTAAGGACTCTAATATTCTAATTCTGTAATTTGTTTGCCCACAGATAATGATAAATTCAAACTTTAGGGACCATGACGGTGGTTTTGCTTCATTATTCTTTGCCAATTATGAAAAAAATATGTTTTAAAGCTTGTTGTGACAATTTAGATGAATTTCCTTCCTTCCAAGCAATCATTGGTTTCATTTAATTTCAGCACAATACAGGAATCAACATGCAGAAACTTGAAACTTATTTGCGAAGGTAGGGTAATCCAGTGTTCACTGTCACTGCGGGTGCGGTCCAGCACACCTTAACATCCATGATCTGAGAGTCGGCTGCCAAAAAGCTTGGCTTTCATCAGCTATCTTTTTGATGGATTACATATGTGCAGCAATTCTGAAGAGCTGAATTACATTCTGCAGGGAACCAAATGGGAACTAATACATTCTTTGACAGTAGTAAGCCAAACTTAAAATATAGCTAACATGATTGACTGAAATATGAAATGTAACTTTGCAAAATGCGAAATGTAACTTGCACTTTTATTTAAAATGTTTAATTTGTAACAAAGTTAATAGTGAAATCTGAGAAGACAGTGACATCTCCACAATAAATGTAGTTGGGAACAAGCCTCTCATGTATCTGACTACACAGGGTGGCTCTCACTCAAGTACTGTCTGAACACATCCTGTGAAGACACTGAAGAAGCACTGAGGTGTTGCTCTGCTAGTATGCAATGTCGCAGTGCTCCCAGACCTCAGTAACTGACTGATTTGTGGTATCCCCTTCAGTGACCCAATCACATCTGAGCAACAATACAATCTAAGCAATCTTTCCACTGTGGTGCCCTGCCCCATTGTGCCTGTATCAATATTATAGGCTACAGACTATTAGATATGTTCTTACAACATATAATAGTGTTTTTTTTTCCATTTAAATTCCAAAGACAACATGAGTCTCTGTTCAAAGGTAACACTTAAGACATCCTTCCTATAGGTGAATTATCTGACCTCATTTCATGCTGTTTTCTAGAGTGTGAGTTCCCAAGATTGGATGCTCCCAAATGGGGTTTAAGATAAAACTATTAGGAAAATGAAAGAATAAAACCGAAATGAGAAAAGTGGTAGAGCGGAAGGACAAAAGATTAGGCAAACAGGGGAGACCTTAAATATAGACAATACTTATTATCAGCATCAAATAAAAACATAATTAACAACAGCGACCAAGGCAAATAACATGTGGGGTACTGACCATACTAGACACCCGGCTGATTCCAACTTGAACAGGTGGAGATGTTTACAATGATTCACTGATGTCTCCATGGAATTAGGATTACCATCAGCCTGTTTACTGTGCTTCTTTCTGTCAAGGACAATATAGAGCAGCCTGTGCCTATGGGACCTGCTGTGTATGTAGCTGTATGGAATACATGCACATGCTCATATATATACAAAGGCCCACGGGAGTGAGGCCTGGTTGCATGAAGTGGATTCTGGAGGTTTGTGACATAGTCTGCTTGCTTTTATGTATGTTCATTGCTTCTGATTGTGCCACTGCTCCTCAGTTTATTGGCCTTTCTGAATGTAATGCCTGAAGGACAAACAAACACGTCTCACCTGTAGAGATACACATGCATGCAGATACACTTCGGAAGGCAACAGTGGGCAGAGTGTGTTTTTCCTAACAAACTTGCTTTAATCACTTTACTCCCTCTTTGGTGCACAGTTACCATGGAAACACAGTTTGGCATGATATGTTAAACCAGGGGGAATTTCACCGGCAATATATTTGCCTCATCTCTGCTGTAATTGGGGGATAAATGTTTTAATTGCTCAGGTTAAAGGACGGGCAGAGGGCGACAGCTACCAGCCGTTGAAATGGGTGTCTGTGTCTGTTTAGTGGAAAATGTTTTGCCATAAAACACCATCTGTGTTGCCTGCTGGCTGGTCCCATACTATTTGTCTATGGAAAGACTTAACTTCAGTTTCAATAAGTGCCATTAGAGCTACACACAAATGTTCATCAAATGGATGTGTCTACAAAGCATTCAGAGGACCTCACAGATGAAGGAAACACCAGCATGACAGAAAGGCATAGCATACCGTTGCTTTTTTGTCCATTATCTTGTTATCAAACTATCTGTTTAAATCTGTGTCTTTGTGTTTCCACAGTGTGACATACGGCTGTCATCCAGGCGTCCGGACATAACTACATCCTTACGTAAGTAGACAACATTTCCCAGTTTACAGTAATTATTTATAGCCTTCTTTTGTCTTCCACTTATGCAACTTGAATTTAAATTTATTGCTTAAAATCAGAGGAATGGATGAACGGTCTGTGTATGTTTTGGTCTTCCTGAGGTCCTCTCTGGGCTGCACACCTGATCATGATTAAGCTCTTATGTATTTGTATACATGTTTTAATGTCCACGTAAAAGTGACATTCCACAAGGTGAAATGAAAATATAATATAATCAAACAACTTAAATAAAAAAGACTTACACCTGTGAAAAAGATCTGACCCGAAATCCAATAATTATGGATGTTATCTTACATTAAGAACATGAAGCCTTTTCCTTCTTCTATTGGGAAAACGCTTCATGTAAAATAATGTCCATAATTATAGAATTTCAGTTTAGATTTTTTCACAGGTGTAAGTGTTCATGACGAAGCATATCTCAGAGAAATGTGGTGATTATTGATCGCTGCTTTATCACATTGAGTCACGTTAAGCCCTTTTCACTTTAAACTTTGAATTGATGTCAGACTGTTTTCTGCTGCTTCATCATGTGTGATGAAGTAAATCAGACCGAACTGTTCATTCTTGATCATGAGGAATATTGATCAGTGTGTGGATCACTATTCTAATTAAAGAGATAGTATTTAGTTTTTGTTGCTATTTATCACCACAGTCTCCTCATGTTGTTCCGAGCTGGAGTGATAGAAAAATAAACTAAAATGAATCTGTCGGGAATTATCTTTATTGAATTCAAATTAAGCCCTAATATTAATGTTTCTATGTCTTTATTTGGTTTGATAATCGTTCCTTCTGTTTATTAGAAGTTCTGTTTTAAAACCAGAGTGGATACATGAAAGATCTAGGGAAAAGTTATTATTCGTCACATTACTCTAAACTCTGTTGTCCCTGACGGGATCCTGTAGAACGATGACGCTGGTTTCCAGTGATCTAATTGGTCAGTATTGGGACTGTTGACAGGATTCAATCTCTTATCAGGAACATTACCTGGTCCGGAGCAGGTTAGCCCTTCAGCATAAGTAACCATGGTGATTTATGCGATAAGAAAAGAACCGGCTTCGTAGGACGGAAAACCCTTAATTAAAGCTTAAATTATCTTGATAAATCGCAAATCCTGCTTCGTAGAGGCCCCAGGTTGTTGGGGTGGATGGCGAGCATACAAAGTGTTGTGGCTTATTTAATTAACAATTGGCTCAATATAAGATTAGAAGAAGCCATCCAGTATTGGAGAAACTTCCTCCGAAATAGTGGGTATTGTGTTGTATAGTATGTCATCCTCAGTCCCCTCGGCTGATATGGCGATAATGTCTGCTTCAGTGGAAGGCTGAATCAGCACAACTGAGACATTTTCCAGTTTTGAAAAGGCTGGAACAGGAATTTTTATGAAAAAGGAAGGAAGTCCTCTTCCTAATAGGACATTAGAAGAAATCCCACCTCCAATGTGGAGGTTTTAGTGATAGCTAGCCTAATAAAACGTTGAATGATTATTGTGTAAACCGTATAAAACAGTGTAAAGTCAATACAGTAAGGATACGGATAAATGGTCGGTTAAAGTGTTTCTGCACGGAAAAGTTAAGGTTCCCCACAGCAGGCTGCACAAGGTTCCTCTGAGTACACTTTTGTTAAGAATAATTAAAGTGTTTGCTTCTAACTCTGATTCTCATTTTAAATGTTCACTTTGGGTCAAGCAATAACATTCAGATAAATAAAATACTACGCTTTTTTTTAAGTGTTTGTAAAGTAAATCATGTATTAATGCCTCTAGCCTTGACAATTTAACAGCTCCCAGAATATTTTTTTCATCACCTGTTTATTTGTTTTATATATATTTTTTATAAATTATTATTCTTTGACTCAGCTTGAAATGAACAGCCTTTCCTTAATTAGTGAGAATGGAACCTGTATGGCTGTACTGAATATAGCCTTAGGTCACAACACACTCAAATGAACCAAACTATTAATTTGAGAGGTTGGTCGTGGCTAAAGAGGTAAGGTTGAGGTGAGGTTAAAGAGCTGTTATTGTCTGAGAGTGGAGTGGACTGTGTGTACTTACGTGAGCCTATATGTTTTGATAAAGAGCTGAGATCCAAGTTCAATGTATTGACATGTCTGTGCCTTCAGTTAACACAAGGATCAGATCACGCACAAGCTGCTCTGCGCCCACAGAGCTTTGTTTTGAATGCTGAAGAAACAAAATCCATGATGTTTTCAAATGCAAATTCAATACCCCTGATTTCTCAACCCATAACCTCTACTGACTTACGAAATGGATTGTAAAATTTTGGGATTACGATACATCGAATTTCGAGTTATTTTCCTATCCTTAACATATATATACATATAAATATAAATATAAATATAAATATATATATATATATATATATATATATATACATACATATATATATATATTTATACATATATATACATATATGAGCATAAAGAATATATGCACAAAGAAAGGGAACAAAAGGTGTCTGCACAGGGTTTCCTAGCTTTTTGGTGTCAAAACAGGTCTGTCGGCTGGTTAGGCTGTGCTGTCGTCGAATCTTTAGTCAGTGGTCCTGTAGAAAGAATATTACAATAATAAATCAACATTACTGTCAAAGACTGACGACACTACAGCAGCATTTTCTGCAGTGACAAACATCGTTTTTTGTGTCACTATTTGTGGAAGCCAAGTATAATTGTTTGTGATTTGTTGGTGGGCCAGCCACATTTTCATATGGATGCACTATGACTTTGTTTAGATAAATATTGAAGATCATGGCAAGTAGTTCTGAGGTTGAGAATCTGTAAAAAACAAAAAACAACAACCCTGGCATAAATGTTTGCACGTTGGAAATTTTTTTACAACAATGCCATTTAGATTTTAAAGTAAATTTTGTACTTAAGTATGTAACCACTTCATGCTCAATCTACAATATCATTAGCCAACTCATCTGGTCCTCTGATGACTTGCTTCTCTAGCTCCTGGGTGGTCTTCGGGCCACATCGATGTTTACTGCTTACTGGTTTTACTGCTTGTAGTATCCAACCTCTTTAGGTTCGTAGCCATCTCAGATGCTGTCTTTCTGTTGCGACCGGAAGCTGTTGTAGGCATTTTCTCTGCCAATCTGCAACTCTTCTTCTTCTTCTTCTTCTTCTTTAGTTTGGTTCAGCAACTCGTCTGCTAGCTGTATCTCTGTAACTGTAGTAGCCTTTGCTTCGTTTGTTTACCTTGTGGGAGACTGGTCATGCGCCCAGGGCCAGTTCTTGGCATAGGCGACATAGGCTGTCGCCTAGGCCGCAGAATGTCAGGGGGGCGCCACAAGGATGACTTTTTTTTTTCATATATGCGCAGGAGTTGACCGGACTACAACAGGGGAGCGGCACAAGGACGCTTTTGTTTCAATGTCAGAGCATTTCATTTATTCATCGCAATCAGTATGACAAGAGAGTTTCAAGTAATATAACAGAAAGTGGTTCTCAAAAAATCACCTACCCCAGCTATTAATATGCTGCTCTCCCAGCTTGGAATGACTTGCAAAAGGACCTTAAGCTCCAAGAACTGGTCTCATTGGACAATTTTTTTAATCTTTAAATATTTTATATATTTTATTTATAGATTATCAGTGTGTATACATGTAGCACAACTGTTAAGAGGATAACAGACAAGCAAAGAGAAAAGAAAAACAAAAAGACAGACATGGGAACATCACTGCTTAACACTTCGTTAGATTTTCATTAAACAGATCATAACAATCAACTTAATGCACTTAGACACTTCTCTCAGGATCTCCAATATCCTCGGTTATTATTTGTTGATACATGGTCTTGGTCAAGGCTGTCTCAATCAGTTTTTTCAAGAGTCCTTGTATGCAAGGAATGCAACAGCAACCACAGGTAACAAGGATACCTGCAACAACGAGATCAGAAAAGAGGTTATTAGGGAGCTCCATTTGAGAAGTCAGCCCCGCCAGGGCTTTGGTGATGCTGCCATCTGGAGATGTGTTATTTGGGATAAATGTACAACAGAAAGTTCCAAACATTTTGCATACACCTCCTTTTTCGGCCAATAACATATCTAGTGCCATCCTGTTTTGCCATGCTGTGAGAGAAGTAGGACCCAGTTGTTCTGCTATCCCTTTTACTGAACTGAAACGGGGTAGTAGCCAGCTGGGGTCTCGCTCTGGCACAGGCAATGCAATTAGATTGGCCACTTTGCTCGGTAGTATATGTCATCCATTTTAGCCATTCATTCTTTTCCGCAAAACCTGTCTCAAGAGCAACTTTATCTTCATAGGTCAGGTTAGTCAAATATTGTACTAATGAGAAAGTTTCACCCTGAGGCATGATAGTTGGTGTGATTACTGATGATGCTGTGATTGTGTTATGCTGTGTCTTTATTACTGTTATGACAAAATGTCCCAGAAGATTTTGCCCTGACTCATAGGCGCCCAATACGTACTTGCTGGTGTCTGCATCTTGTGGTCTTTTGAGTGTCAAGATTAAGGGATTACAGCTGTCCTTGCCACATGAAGATTGGGCATACCCTTTTGTTAAGGTCAGTCTCTGTTGGAGGGGGTCCGATCCTTTACTGGCTCTGGGTGGCTGATAGCCCCAACTACTCCCTGTGTTTGTTATTACATAACTCCAAGATCCACACTTTGTTTCATAGTCACCTGCGTTACGCGTCCCCATTTCACAAATATAAACGACTGACCCTGTATGTTCTTTCTGATTTTCTTTACAGCTTACTACGTTACACAGGTCGAACTGTACGCTACTATCCTTTCCTTCAGTGAACTGGATAGTCAGTGGTTGAAATGAGTGTGTCAACGATTTTTTATTTCTAGTGTGGTTCTTTGCAGTCTGCATTTCATACCAAAACAAGGGAAGGACAATTAGGAGTGTTATTATTAACAAACAGCAAACTGTCCCCCGCATCCCACACAGACCTGGGTGTCTAAATGGATGCCATGGTTTAGGTCTATCCATGGTGTCTCACAAACAAATAAGACTAACAGGAAAAGGATGATAATCAATAGAAAGACTATACCGTGGATTACTGCTCTCTTCTATTTTAGGCTCACCCTATGCTCCCTTTCAGCCGTTGATTGCTTCACTGAGTTTGAGACGAACTCCCTCTTATTGAGAGAATCCCCCTTTGTAATCAGACTTTGCCTCTGGGGAGCGGTGGTGAGTAAATAATCTGTCCCTTGAGTTTCACTAAGCCCTTGTAGTAGTTTACAATGTGACAGATGTATCCAAGATGTCCTTTCAGCTATTTTTACTGCAGTGGGTGTGGTGAGCAATACCTGGTAAGGACCTTCCCACCTTGGGCTTGACCAATTCTTTTTCTTGATGGCTTTTATCAGTACCCAATCTCCTGGAGTCACCTTTTCCACTGGCGTTTCAGTCTTTTCCTCGGTTGTTCCTGGAAGAGTGTTGGCACAAAACACTTTTCTATTTGTTAGCATCTTCCTCATGTAATCTGCTAAAGTCTGATCTGCTTCTTCATCTATTCTGTGAAATGGTTTCAGTTGTGGTAAGAAATAAGGTCTACCATACATCATTTCAAATGGAGTGTGCCTGTAGAAGCCGGTGTAACTCTCATGTTCAGGACAGTTAAGGGTAAACAGTATACCCAGTTCTTTCCTGTTTCTTCCATGATTTTCTTTAATTTATTTTTTAAAATCCCATTATGTCTTTCTACTAGTCCTGCTGACTGTGGGTGATAAGCACAATGGTTCTTCAGATCTATTTTAAATTTTGAGCTATTGTTGTTATTACATGATTTACAAAATGGCTTCCATTATCACTGTAGATTCTTTCTGGTATCCCAAACCTTGGTATTATCTCTTTTACTAGTGCTTTCGCTACTGTTAGTGCATCAGGGGATGCTGTTGGGAATACTTCTACCCATTTGGTGAACATATCAATGATAACTAAACAATATTTCTTCCCTTCACATTTATTTAACTCTATGAAGTCCATACAGATCAATTGGAATGGAAATTGTGGTTTTGGAAATTGTCCTCTCTTTGGTCTCAAATTTCCTTGAGCATTATATTTTGCACAGATAATACAGGCTGAACAATTTTTTTTTGAATAGTTAGTAAATCCATATGCTGTAAACACCTTTTGTATGATTGCTACCATCCCTCCTGTTGAGACATGACTTAGTCCATGGCTCAATATTGCAGCATATCTAAAAAGGTTGTTTGGCAGAATAGGTTTTCCTTCAGGTCAAACATAAAGCTCATCTTTAAGTGTTGCCCCTCTATTTTTCCATTTTTGTTTTTCTGAGTTTTGTGACACTTTATGCATATCTCTCAATACTTCTTGGTCTATGTGTGGTTGTACGTTTTGTACTATAAATATCTCTGTTGTTGCAGCTAGTTTTGCTGCTGCATCTGCTTTTGCATTACCGCTAGATACTGGGTCTTCTTTACCTGTGTGAGCAAAACATTTACATATCGCTACCTTTTTAGGTAGCTGAATGGCATCTAGTAAGGCTAGAATTAAATCTTTATGTGTAATATCTTTGCCTGTAGATGTTACCATCCCTCTGTTTTTCCATTGTTGTGCAAACACATGGATTGTTGAAAATGCATACTGACTATCAGTGTATATAGAAACAACTTTCCCCTTGGCTATTTTGCATGCTTCAGTTAGTGCTACTCAAGTGCTATCTCAGCAGCTTGAGCTGACTAGTTTCTTGGTAACGGTTCTGCTTTTAAGGTTTTATCCTGTGTCACTACTGCATAACCTGTAGCATTAGTCCCATCCGGCAATTTCCTGCTGGAGCGGTCTACAAAGAGTGTTAGCTCACTGTCTGCTAAAGGCACATCGATTAGATCTGCCCTCGGTAAAACTCTTTCCGAAATATCTGCTAGACAGTCATGTGGTTCTCCATCAATTGCGGTTGGCATTAGCGTAGATGGATTTAGAGTAGTACAGCGCTCTATGATCAAGTGAAGTTGAGACAAAAGCACAGTCATGCATGACAGATGTCTCGATGGTGACAAATATGAGCTCTTGTTCTGGAGTAGTATAACTGATACTGCATGTGGCACCTTCAAAGTTAGGGAATGAAATAATACAATTGAAGCTGACACTTGGACTGCCAAAGAGGCTGCCACAACTGCCTGAACGCAGGGTGGTAATGCTCTAGCCAAGTTTGGTTGAATAATAAGCTAACGGCCTATTTTTTACTCCATGAGTCTGAGTAAGCACCGATGTCATAAAGCCGTCTTTGCAGTCTACTGTTTGGATAAAAGGTTTAGAATAATCTGGCAAACCTAATACTGCAGATCCAACAAGCAACTATTTAACCTTTATAAATGCATTCTCTGCCTCTGGTGTCCAGGTCAAGAGGTCAGAGGCTGCCATGGGTTTATCATAGATTAGAGCTGTCAGAGGCGCAGTTACTTCAGCATAACTTGATATCCAGATTCTGCAAAAATTAGTCATACCTAAGAATGACATCCTTTGCTTCTTTGTTTTTGGTTTTGGAGCCTGTAAAATTGCTGTTTTTCTTCCTTCATCTAGGTGCTTTCCCTCCTGTGAGAGATTGTAACCTAGATATTTAATAGTTGTCTGCCACAACTGTAACTTACCCTTGCTTACTCTATGTCCCTGTTCAGCGAGAAACTTAAGCAGAGCTATGGTGTCCGTTTTACAATCTTCCTCTGTTGGAGATGCCAACAAGATATCATCTACATATAGCAATAATTGACTCCCTTGTGGTGGAATGTATTTAGCTAAGTTTGCTGACATAGCCTGGGAAAATATTGTTGATGACTCACAATAGCCCTGTACTTTCAGCGTAACTTCTGGGGTTTTTTTTTCTTCCCATAGTAGCACTTCTAGTGTGCTCAACTCTAACACTTCCTCTTCAATTTCTTTATCTTCTTTCTTCTCCTTATCCCTGTCTGACCCTCTTTCTTCGCCTAGTCATGCTCGTTCCTGTCTTATGTCCTGATAGGTCTGATAGCTGGGCGTTCTCTTTTTAGGACAATCTTGTGCCCAATGTCCCTCTTGTCCACACTCCCAACATTCAGTACCATGACCTCTACCTCTACCTCTTCCTCGACCTCTTCCTCAGCCCCTTCCCTTATAACCGCCTCTTCCACTATTTAACATCAATATTGTCGCACCATCTTCTTCTAAGATTAGTGCATGTCCTTTTTTTGGCCTGCCTTTTATCTTTAAAGTGTTGTTCTGCGTGTCTGGCGTATTCTAAAGTATTTTGTAAGCGGGCAGTGCGATGATCAACCATGTGTTTTGAGACGAAGCTGCTGATTTGGGGTTGGCTACCCTTTAAGAATGCGTTCTTTAACTGTTGCTCATAAGGGCTATCATTGGCCATGTCTTGTGGTACCTCAACCCCGCTGTGATTATCAAACACTTCCTTGAGCCTATGATAATAGTGATCTACGTCTTCATCATCCTTTTGAATGCACCTATTTATCTCTGTCCAATTTGCTCTTGCCTGATATCTGCCTCTCACACGTCCTTCTACGTCAGTGAGTCTCTGCCTAAGGTTAGCGTCACCATATGGCAGTGGCCTTCCCTGATCGTCATTTGGATTCCAATTTCCGCAAATAAGGCACCAATCGTGTCCCATTATCTGTCTCATAGCTCTCTCAATTTTGACCCCATTGAGTCTATAACTGGCATAGAGCCCTTCTACTCCTTCTATATATGTGGCTACTTTTACTTTTGGATGATGTATGCCTTCCGTGGCTTTTTTAACATCCTCCGCGGTCCAAGGCCTGTATACATACATAGTTAAATCTCCATCGTCTCCTGGGTTTGGGTTAGGGACCTGAATCATTGGTAGTAACTCATTGACTTGGGGACATTCTGCTCCACTAGCAGCACCTTTTAATGGGCTCATGGCACCCCCTGCTTGTTTTTGTAACACTATTGGCAGTATTGGTTCTTGGTGGGGTATCTCAGGGTATAGAGAGGAGTCTGTGGGAGGAGGATGTGGCTGTGGATCATCATCATATTCTGGAGGTGGAGTGTTTTGTCTAGATCTAATTACTGAGTTTATATCCTCTTTGTCCTCCAACACCAGGGTTTCTTTACTCTTTGCTTTTGACTGGCCCCACTTTCTTTTATGGGCTTCAGCGAGCCACTCTCTGGCCTGACTTAATCCATTCTTTTTGTTTGATTTTGGATTAGTTAAGCCTATTTTTTTCGATGTCCCTCACTAATTTGTTACATCCTTCTACAGTGATTCTACCTGTAAACCTGAACTTTTTTCCCCATCTTTGCAAATATTTAATGTTTTCCTTAGCTCTTATAAACATACATTTTGCATCTCCACTAAGTTCTAATTCTTGCTTTTTGCAACATTTGTTCCCCATGTTCTATGTTTTGTCAACAGCCAGTCAGTTTGTATGACACTTTCGTTCGGAGCAACTGACCCAGTCAGCAAAGATCTTTGGACGGTTTATGTTATCACCGTTAGGTTTCCGCCATATGTTTTTCTCTGCTGAGACACTGTCAACAATCCCCTTCAATGGCCAACCAGTTTGTATGGAATACACCCGAGCAACTGGTCTGATCAGTACGTTTAATACTGAGACACCACTGAATCTCTATCTCCCAGTTTCACACAAAGACAAAAACATACAATACACAATGACAAAAACACACAACACACAAAGACAAACACACATCAGTCGTCTTCCTATCGCGATACCTTAGTTCCTTGAACTATTTCCTTTTAACGTGTACACGGAGTTATTTATTTCCTGTAGTCTTCTCACACAGACTATGGACTACCACGCTACCTCACAGAGTTTTGATCACAGTTTCTTACTGCTGATCTCTTTCTCTATAGGTTTTTCTTTAGCGCTTATCCTAATTTTGCGACTTTAATTCTCTTACCTTCAACCGCTCAATTCTGTGTTCTCTTGTTTTGTTTCTTTTGGGTCCCGTCACCCTGCCACCCTCCAGTGGTGACTGGCCTCCCTTTACAGCAATTCAGCTGGAGATCTTTGATTAGGAGTCCTCTGCTCCCCCGTGCACAGTTTCAGTCCCGCTCCTGGATGGTGGAAAGGATATTGGGATCCGGCTCGAAGGACCAAGATGTTAGAATAATCTGAAATGAACACAGAGAGTTGAATTCGGTTTTTAGACAAACAGTAACATTTAATACATACATATATTCTTGCTGCAAGGGGACAAGTCAATACAGCAGCACAGTGTCTGAGTACTGAGGTTGTCCGACGAATACAGGAGATGCAAGGATATTTAAGCATGATGGGCGGTTCCCCTTTACAATGTATATCTGTGTGTTACTTATTTACAGACAAAGTTAATGGCAGGTCCCGAGTTTCCTGAGTCACATTCCAAGTTCATGCATGCCCTGAGGTGTTTCTGCCTCTATAGTGGACAACAGTAACCACAACATCACGTCTGTATACAAGATACCAATACAGACTGTTTCTATGATCAGCATGTTCTTTTTAACTAGTTAATATACCGATTTTTCTGACAAGGGATAAAAAGAATGTAGTTTGGTGCAAGAGTAATGTAGCCTTTGGAAAACTTTAAATTGAATAAGTTGCTGGTTGGAATTTATAGAACATCTGTGAATGTCGTTGAGATAAGTTTCCCAGTCCTCGTCATTGATAGACATGTCTAGATCTTTTTCCCAGGCTACTTTAAATGCTGTGAGGAGACCGGACTGTATGTTGTGAAAAGATGGGTGAATCTGGATATGAGTCTCCTGGAATCAGGGTCTAGATTCATAAGAGTGTACAGTTTGACAGGGTTAAAGGGTCTTGCGGTTAAATTCTCTGATCTGGAGGTAATAGGAAAAAATGTGTATCTGATAATGCATATTTTTCTTTCAGCTGAGCAAAGGTGACAACATTTTTATTGATTTAAAGGTCTCCAATGGTGGCGATACCCTTATTTTTCCAGAGCACCAAAGTGTTATCAGTAAGTGAAACAGGAAAGGCGTGATTATGGCAATGAGGGGTAGAGATGGAGGTTTCAGGCAACTTAAATGATTTTCTGATTTGATACCAAATTTTTAAAGAGCTACAAAGTTAGAATCTGCAATAGTTGTCAGAGAATTGGTTGGAGAAAAAAGAAGGGCAGGAAGAGAGTTTTTAGGGAGATTCTGTTCAATTGCAAGCCATGAAGGGGTGGAGGCAGTGACTACATCCGAGTAGGCGCTTTGCCATTGCATTAATGCTCTGCAATTTGAAGTCCAGTATTAGTGTTGGAAGTTAGGTTGTAGAGGCCTCCCACAGATTTGGTCTTGGTTAAATTTTTTTTTAGAAATGCGGTGCACTTTGAATCACCCCCCAACCATTTTAATTGCATTGACACAACCTATCACGACAAGGGTAGCAGTCTCCAGGATTCAATGTTAGATTTAAAAATTTCTATCATATCCAGGCAGTTGAGTTTGTAGATTAACTTGGGGTCTTTGGGGATAATAATTCCTAAATACTTATTTCTTTCTGAAACAATATGAAATGGCAAGTTAAGAAAATGTGGGTCTAAATCTCCCTTAAGAGGCATAAATTCAATTTAAAGTAGAACCAGAAAGTGTGCATTTTTTTTGATGAGTTCTAATGTGGAGTCCTCTGGGCGGGAAAGGAACAAAAACAACATCGTCCGCATAGAGAAAAATGCGATGATCGACCCCACCTAGGATTAAAGGGCCTATAGAAGGGTGATTTCTTAATTGCTGTTAGAATGTATGGCCATTCAACCTGGTCGAAGGCTTTTTGGGCATCAAGAGCCAAAATAGAAATTTTAGAATATTTGATGCATTTGGAGTACATAATATTCATTAATCGCCTAACATTAAAAAAGGAAGATCTTCCTGGGATAAATCCAGTCTGATCATGGTGGATTATATCTGGGATATGTTTATTAAGTCAGTTATTAAGTATTTTAGTAAACACCTTAAGGTCAGATGTCAAGGAGAGCAATAGGACAGAATGAAGGCGGATCTGTCTCATCTTTGTCTTTTTTCAGGATCAATGAGATGTTGGCTGAGTACAGAGATTCAGGGAGTTGACCGACTAAAATAGAGTGGTTGAACATCCTCAGCATGATAGGGGCTAACTTGTCGGAGTATGTTTTTGTAAAACTCTATGCCGAATCCGTCTGGGCCAGCGGCCTTACCATTGGGGAAAGAACTATTTGCCTGTTGGATTTCTTCTAGGGTTATATTTGCATGTAAGTCTTTTTGTGCTCAGGAGCTCAAATAGACTCAAAGGAGCTCAGTTTCGGTAGATTGAGACTGTGAAGGAATTCAGAAATATGCGCAGTGTCGGCAGAGGCCTTTGGGAATGTAGAGATCTTCATAGAATTTACGGAAACATTTATTAATATCAGTGGGGTCAGTGGTAACGGTTCCATTCCTTGTTTTAATGTAATGAATCATTCTTTTGGCCTGGTTATTCCAAAGCTGGCGTGCTAATAATTTGTCTGGCTTGTCCGCCAGTTCAAAGTGTTTTTGTTTAATTTTTAAAAGCATCACACTAACTCGGACAGAGAGAATAGAGTTATATTTATACTTCAATTTAATTATTTCACTTAACCTGGAAGGTGAGGCGGTTGTCCTGTAGTCACTCTCAAGCACTGAGAGCTGGGTGGTGATTTCTGATAACTCGCTCTGTCTATCTTTTTCAGTTTGGACTCGTAGGCCAAAATATGTCCTCGCACAGCAGCCTTAAAAGCTTCACATTACTTTAGAGTTATCATTGTGAGAAAAATAACCCGTTATTATGTTAGTTGTTTTCTGGCAAAATTGTGCGTCATTGAGTAATAACGGATTGAACCGCCAGTTAAAAGCAAACTTTGTCCTTCCGAGATCTATTTTTAATTCAACAGGGGAGTGATCAGAGATAAGAATGTCATGGTATTTGGTGGAATTCATTTGACACTTTAAAAATTATTTTATAAGACCAAGAAGCAGGCACTACTGGCTGTAAATGCTTTGACTTTTGATGGATGTTGTCTCTCATTTTAAAGTGTTTTATTTTTTTTGTATTTGTCGGGAATCAGTGTTATATGGGCTGTTGCCTGTCTTGGCCAGGACACTCAAAAAGAATTTTTTTTTCAGGAAAAATAGATTTTTAGTCTCCACGATTTCTTTAATCCTGGATAAATAAAGGTCATAATAATATGCTCTGCCATGGTGATTTAAAGAGTCAATGACCTTGTTAAGCCGGTGGAGAAGAAATCTCCCCCCCCCGATTTCTACTCTGGTGAAGAAAATGGACACCCTTGTGTGGTAAGATGGGGCCAGTTCCTCATTGAGTTCTTACTTCTTCCTTGCTTTGAAAGTGGCTAACTCCATTCTTGACACTTCTCCTTTGCTTCTTCCGTTAAAAATGATCACCTGAGCTAGTGTCACTTTGGCGAGTGATGCATAGTTGTTAGCAGACGGAAAGTTTGGGCATTTTTTCAACCACTACCACATTCTCCATGTGCAAGTCTAGATAATTGACAACTTCAGTGATCTGTGGTGCATTCCAAATTGTCTCTGACATAGTGGTTGTTGCACCTCTCATTATCAATCCTTTTCATCTAAATTGTTTGATCAATATAGATACCACTCTCCACAACCCCATAGATTATACCCAGACTGTTGCCAATTTTGAGGGCTGAGGTAGGTTTGCAGAATGTGTTGTTCTCTGGACTGTACCCAGCCAACTCTTTCATAGCAGATCTCATTTGTTTGAACTTTGCAGATTGAATGAGTTGCTCTCACTTCCAGATAGAAGTTTTCCAAGCCACAAGTAACTGTTGGTCAAGTTCTCGTAGTCTTTGCCTGATGTAACAATGGCTGTTCTTTCTTGATCCGTTAAGATGAAACAAGTGTTGTCTAAATTGCACCAGAAGTTCGTCATTTTGTATCACATGAGTGACCTCATCATAGTTCATGTAGGAAAGCACACCCTTCAAGCCTTCACTTATCTTGCACACAACAGCTATTTTAAAGGCACATTTGGATCAAACTCACTGATTCCCGTTACTGGATTCAGCACTTGTTTTGGTCAATGCTGGGCAGATTTGTATGTGTTTCCACAAGGTTCTTTTTGCATACAGTCCCTGACAATAAAATCAGTGAATAAACCAGGGATACTGGAAGTCAATCAGAGTTAGGGGTGCTGAGATTTAATGGATTGCATAGTTTATCATAAATCATTTTTTTCACATTTGTGATTTTTAAAAGGACATTAACACCAGGGCCCCTTGAGAGTTCTCCGCCCCCTCCGCGCATAGTCAAGGTCCGCCCTTTTGGTTGCACCATGGGTGAAAAGTCTAGTTAGGTTTATGGCAACTCCTCTCCAAACACAAGCGATGGTGAAGTGTGTGAGCGTGTAACTATAGGCTGCACAGGAGCAAGGGTCTCAAAAGCAGAATTCAAATGCTTTCTGTACATGTCCATTTGCCTCTTACATTTGATTGTTTGTGGCTACATAAAAACTTGAAGAGTTCAAATGCCTTTGGTTTCCCTGGGGTGTTTGTTTGTTAACTAAAGATATCCAAATTAAGCACAATAAATATAGGCGCTGTATAGCAGTTATTGTACAACATAGTAGATATATAAGTGCATACACTACTGATCCTACATCTTTGAAGAAGTTTTATTTCAATGTTGAATATTGCTTCTATTATTATTATGGCCACAATGTTGACCCCATATTAATCAAATCCATTCCCATCTTTAACAACTCCAGCTCTTGACCAATGAGTAAAATAAACAGGACCCAAAAAAAGGAAATGTATTGTTGAATTTATTAGGAAGTCATGAAAGTTATGTAACTCTGTGTGGAGGCAGGTGTTTGATTCCCCTCCCGCTACCGTCACAAAGACAGTTTCTTGCCTTCAGCCTCATAACCAAGGCCAGCCACCCCCACTGACTGATTCTAATTTTCCTGCCACACTTTTCCCTTCCAGTCCACTTTGTGGCGGGTATCATTTTAAGATTATTGGCGATTTTTAATATCCATGTGTGTTTCGATTCCCGACCGTTGGTCAAAGACTTCTCATCGACTCTTTTAACCTAATCCAGTCGGTTACTGGCCTGACGCCGAAAAGGGACACACACTGGACCTTGTATTGTCCCATGGTTTAAATGTGTGTATTACAGATATCTCTGTCACGCATATTTCAGACCACTTGCCTGTGTTATTTACCATGACGCTGCCTTGCGCTCACGTTGATTTGTGCGCCCTGGCGCGCCGCCTGTGTGCGCAGAACCCTCTGACGGCGTCAAAGTTCTCTGTTGCCTTCAATGACTCTGGTAATGCATCTGCCGAGGAAACGGTCAGCCTTTTTAATTTCCTTACTCTTACTCTTCATTGTATATTGGTGTGGACCAGTTTTTGCTCTGTCACCTGCAGCTGGTTCAGAGTGTGGCTGCACGCCTTCTGACTGGGAAGGGCAGACGTGATAACATCACACCTGTTCTGGCCTCTCTTCACTGGCTTTCTGTTTCTATTAGGATCGAGTTTAAGCTTTTATTATGTGTTTCTTGCATGATCTGGCACCACCACACATGTCGGAGGGGTTGCACCAACATGCTCCAGAGTAATGCGGTCGACACACTAGGTACAGGCTAAAAACCAGAGCGGCCCCCTTTTCTGTGGCCGCTCCCAATTTGTGGAACAATATACCTGTAACTATAAGATCTGCTCAGTCCATCAATGACTTTAAATCACTGCTTAAAACCCACCTCTTTGCACTGCCTTTTAATGTAAGTAGAGACTCACATTTTGACATTTTATTATGCTCCTATTTTATTGTCTTTTTATGTTGCTTATATGTTGTCTTATATTGTTTTGAGTCTGTACAGCACTTTGGTCAACTGAGGTTGTTTTAAATGAACTATATAAATAAACTTGGACTTGACTTGATAAGTATGATTTAAATGTTTTTTAGTGCTTTTACTTTAATCCCGAGGATATTCTCTAGTTTCTGTAATAGAATCTTGTGAATGGGGTCAAATGTAGCACTAAGGAGTGACTTCAGGAGTGACTTCAGGAAAGCTCTGTGGATTTCATTAAGTGACCCAGCCAGAGCCTTGACATTAACCAATTCAAATATATCTGGAGGGAGCTGCAAATGGCTGTCCACCAACAGTCTTTTCTAACCTGACAGTGCTTGAGAGCATCTGCAGAAAAGAAAGCCAAAAAATCCCCAAATCCAACTGACCAAAGCTTGTCACATCACACCTATGAAAACTCATGGCTGTAATTGCTGCCTGAGTAAGAACTGAGTTACGTGTCTCGAGACTTTCAGTTTTTCCTTTTACTTAAAATTCAATTCATAAAAATGTATTTTCACATTAAATTAGGGCTTTTGAGTATAGATTGATGAGGGGGAAATTAATTTAAACAAAATGTTAACACAAGGCTGCAAGATTACAAAATGTGATGAAACTGGACATGTCTATACACATGCATGTATTTTAAATACTGTATATAATATATTGCACATATTACACAAACACAGCATAAAAATGAGAGAGCACGGTATATAAAACTTGCATGAAGATTTGTACAATTCATTATTATTATTTTGCTCATTTTTTTTACTCGGCTGACCCGAGGGGGACTCTGTAATAATCATACAGATTTCCATCTCATTATTTAGTCCATATCCTATTGTCAACAGACAAACAGAGCCGGGGGGGGGGGGGGGTTGGATGGATAAGAGACAAAAGATAAACAGGTTCACAGAGAAAAGAGAGATATAACACAGCCAGTTAGCTGCATTCCTTTGAACAAACAGCCACTCTCAAACAAAGAAGCCTCTCGTCGTTTCAACTCTGTCAATCACATATCCCTCTGCAGTCTTCATGCAAAAAATGATGTTGCACCCGGAGCACGGCGTGATATAATGAAATAACATCTGGAAGAGTGGCACTGTGCACGATTAGCCTGACAGAAGATCCGACTCACAGTGTGAGTGGATTATCACTGATTCAATGATTAGTACAGTGTGCTGATTGCCTTTGAACCACATGGCTCCCCCTGCCATCATCATATTCTTTCATATCTCACCTGTATAGTCTACTCTACTCTCTCCCCCATTTCTCTCCTCTCACCCCAACCGGTCTGGCCCTGGTAGAAATGTCTTCCTGTTGAAAGGGAGTTGTCCCCCCCCCCCCCCCCTCGCCAAGTGTTTGGTCATTTTGGGAACTGTTGGGTTTCTCTGTGATATTGGGGTTCCAGACCTTACTATGTAAATGTATATTTCTGATTTGGCACTATACAAATAATATTGTGTTGAATGAAATCAACACAACCAGGGACCCAAAAATGATCCTTAGGGAACACCCTTCCTTACAAAGACTGGGTCAGGCAAAAGCACAATACCATAACATTACCTTGTTTAACAATACCGACACTCAGCAAGATGTTAATTATGAGACCAATATTGTAGCAATATTATTTGATATGTGTGTGTGGAAATTTGTGTCACTGTATCTCAATCTGTGTGTCCGTAATTAGATTTGTGTGTGCATGTGTGTGAGACATAATCTGCAAATGCGTGCTGAGAGTTGGGAATGCTATAGGAATCTGCTAGTGGGGAGATTTGTGTAATCAGATTTGTGTGTCTGTAAACAAATCTACAAATGCTTTTATAGGTCTCTGCATGTGTACATAAATGTGTTATAGGCTAAAAGTGTTATGTTTAAAGAGCTGGAAATATGGTAATCAGTTACAACTCAAGCTTGCTTTGCGATTGGCTGTAATTTTACACGGGATTTTTGCTACACTTCTGCCGTGGCAGATCCACAAATGCATGTGGTGATTTGTCTGTTTTTTTTACCCTGAGCTGATGTAAGGCAAGTGAGGTGGCCATTTCACATCGCTTTTGTAATGCGTTTTATAAACTTTAAATAAAACACGAAAAAGACAGCGCTGTTGGGTATAAGAGAAATGTTTCAGAGGAATTCAGGAGATGTGGGTTACAGGGGCCTGTCTTAACTGGTCTGAACGAATCTTGCTACAATATTATGGCGTCAGATTTCTGTCTGCAATATGAGAGTGCACACACGGTATGAACGCGCACAGGAACTGAGAGAGTAAAAACAGAGACTGAGGGGCAAAAAAGGGCTTTGTGGTGAATAAACCTGTTGCCATGAGCGTATACAAGACGTGATTGATCACAGGCTTCAGGGTCACAGCAATGTCTTGATTTGATCGCTGTCACTTTAGTTCTGTATGATCTGCTCCCACCTCGCTGTCCAAACTATCCTCGCTCTCGATTTATATTTTCAACCTGAAATACGTCACGAAGTAAAGCTTGACCAGCTGATCACCCGTGAATCAATCAAATGTTGATATGGCCACTTTACACACGATCCTTCAACCTCCTGTTGAAGGTACTTTTCAGTACTTTTTAGCACAAAAACACATGCAATGAATTGTTTGTCACTTTCACGATGGACGTCAGAAAGATACTATAATGTAGAATACTCTTATGTTGAAGGGTCAGAAATAGGAAGTAGTTTGAGCAGATGCTCTCCGTGTTGTGTGGACGAAGAGAAATAACTTGAAGTGTAAATATGTAGTTCGGCATTAAAGTCAGCTCGAGGTTACACTCATTATGTTGCATTGAAAATACACAACCCAACAGAAACAAGCTCTGCAAATAGTCTGTGCCATGATTTGTTCAGAAACATGGAAAAGGAAAAGGCCGAGAATATTGGTGAAGAATGTTGTAGTGTTGTTGTGCTACAGTTCCTCCCGTGGGTTTTGCGGTCAATGCACTCACTGCCTGTCACATCACAGCTCACACTACAGGAGATGGTTCGTCGACACATCCAGATATTTACCTGTTAGATATCTGGCAGACGGAGGTGAGGCCTCGGAGAGTCACTTTGATTGCGTTGTTGCTAGTTCACACAACCACACGATCCATTGCTGATTTGCGAGCCCTGATTTCACACTGATTCTTCTCCAATTTGCTGCGAGCTCCAGGATTTGTCAGGGAGTGGAAAATCTGGCTAAAAATCGCGTATTGTGAACTCGGCATAACCTGCCCCGGAGCAAGTAAAATTCGAGATAAGAGATCAAAACTGACGGGCAGGGTCACTGCAATACTAATACCACACTGTAAAAATGTTTTCTACAATGAGAAGTAAATGCACCACTACAAGCATATAGGAAAATGTTGTTGTGCAGCGGTTTGGGCTAATTTGGTTATCAGCAATAGTTAATGATTATCAAAGATAATTATGAATTATTAAATAGAGCTTATTAATAAATGTTAATAGCAATAGCAATATATATGAGCATTTCTGGAGTGAACTGAAAGTGTGAATCTGAGCACTGACTCTGCCAACCAGCCTTTATCACAATGTACATGCAAATAACACAAAACAACACAAAAATACTCTTTAAAGTATAACAACATTTATTGACTTTAGCAATATCAATGTACAATCAATCTATAGACAACAAATGTCTATGATCAGCAAAGCTCATATTATCATCATATGAAAAGACAACAACAAGCAAGAGTGTGTGTGTGCGTGTGTGCGTAGGCGTGTGCCCATGAAAAGGGGAGGAGGAACAAGATGGCGGACGTGACCTGGGACGTCACGTGGCGCCAGACAAAGGTGGGGCTTGAGACCTCAAGTTAAACGCCAGCTGCCTTTAAACATGTGACTCTAACAAAGTAGAGATCGGGGACGTAGTTAACTTAGGACCAGAATCTCTCAAGCACCCACGTGTGTGTGTGTGTGTAAATGTTCGTTTGTAGGAAAGCAAAGGGAAAGCGATCACAGCAGCAGTAAGGCTCACCTGGTCTGTGACGCAGGGGCGCAGCAGCTCAGCCGGAGCGTCTGTGGTCTTTAAACAGACGACAGCGTGCTGAGTTCGGACACGATGGCAGAGCAACACAAAATAGTCCGACGTGGTGGGACACAAATCACAGTCAAGCAACACTGATAATA